>NW_020356300.1:0-69690 GCF_002211085.1 Panicum hallii
AACCGTAGGGATGTGTAGCCCAGTGCCACCACAACAAGTTTTGCATCGTGCAAGTGTATGACGGGTATGGTGATAGAGGGCGACGCTTTTGCAGGTATCCGATTGGAGAAGTGAGTATTCTTCCTCCTTCATATTGTCATCACTCTATATCTACATATGCTAACTAATGGACCATGTTTAGTCATACTACAATGAAGGGAACTGCCACTATGTAAGATGGGTGGATCCAAACAATTTCGAGCATACACAAGAGTACATCAACATCTTGAAAAATAGGATCTTCGATATGGAGAGGAAGGTGAAGGACCTGGAACAAGATCTAAAAGAAGCCACTCCATACCCACGGATTGCTAGCCTCTCATCGGACCGGCTTTGCCCTAATTTTTGGTGCAAGTGCCCGTACCACATGAAGAAGAAACAACCACCTCCGTCTCCACCTTCCTCTAGTGGAGGTGCTGGACCATCCAATACTCCGGTGCAAGTGGAGGCTATGACGGGTAGGACCCTATTATCGCCATAATTTAGTCGGGCCAGAAAGTGGGCCGTGGAGCAGGATGGGATTGAAGGATAGTTATAATGGGCTTGCGAATCGGACACTATGCAGGTGTTTTGGGCCAAGGTTGGCTGTGTATCTAGATAGGTATGCATGTTTAAACAGTTTAGATAGAGATAGTTAAGATTTGTGTCGTGTTTAGTTAGGATTGGTTAGAAAAGGCAAGTCTACGGACTATAAATATGTATCCTACGTAAACAATTGGAATCAATCAATCATTCATCAACAGCTCTCGGCGCATCGCCACCCCTGTTTTAGGGTTTCTTGGGTAAGTGTTATGCGGCCCCGATCACGCCTCGCGTGATCGGGGCAGCAATGTCCTTGCTTGTTTACCTTTCCTATTTCTCGTTCTGAAGCGTTATTGACGATGAGTAGCACTAGTTATCTTGATATTTATAGAGTAGCATCAGCTCCTTCATGCTTTAATCGTGCTTTGCTTGTTATCTATGAATGTCCAGCCGCCCTTGTATTCAATCTCAAGTATAGGGATGGCGCTTTGCTCTTTCTCGTTTAGTAGATCTAATCTGTGATGGTTAATCTTTGTCAACCGAAGATTCAGTTTAACATCTGTTTGATTAGGCCCTTCAAACGGGTTGAATGTTCCGACAGTATGTTTGGTACTTTATAACAGCTTAAGAAGGGATTGTTCCGGAAATCGGCTTTTGGTTGGTTTTTAGGCCTCTGTTTAAGTTGTTGTTTCATTACCTTCCGTATTTATTAGGCTCAATTACGTGCAGGATTTCGATCATGCAGTGAAAGCTTTAATTGTTGTAGATTGGATTAGCTTAATATTTATAGAGCAAGATTTACATTACCATTGGGTATATTTGCTTTATTTATAGATCCGATCGGGTATTGAACACAATCGGCTCGTTACAGCCGATACCGGAAACATCCGATGAGCCGATCACGGCTCGGACTAATGTTTATACATATTTGTGCATGCAGGAAACTAACACATAACACCTTCCTGATCAGGTACAAGGTCAAGTGGCACGCCTAGCAGTCCAGAAGCCAGGACGTGTGTCGGATCTCGGGCCGTTGATCGAGGACCGGGGCCCACCAACAGTCCCGGGAGCCTCCCGGCTCCTCGTGTTGCCTATCGCTGCTCGCCGGTGAGTTTTGACGGACAACACATTCTGGCACGCCCAGTGGGACCATCTTCGCTATCTTCATCATCTTCATCGACTTCATCATCTTCTTTGACTCCATCGACTGCTGTTGACAGGATGGCGAGGGATGAACCGCTCACCTACGAGGAGCTGCCTGCTGAACATAAGCAGAGATATGACGAAATTAAGGCTCAATTCGAAGCCGATCTCATTGGCTCTTTTGAGAGGACCCGCCACCACGGCGTCAGGTGGAAGGGGTTTTCACCCGAAGGCGCCCTTGATGGAGTGGATCTTCCACCCCGTCGGAGGACCGTACCAGAGCTCTACGGTAGGAAGTAAACTACGTGGTGGCTCACTCGCTACACCGACATTCCGAGAGCTTGGTTAATGCTTTCGAGCGTGTTGCGCTGCGCGTGGTCCAGGAGATTATGAAGCATCAATACTCTCCAACGGGACCTACCTTGGGGAGTTACAAGGGAGAATTGTCGTTTTAGGCTAGGCCACCACTGCCTTATGCGCTTGCAGCTGCAGAATCACATGGCTCTCCGGCTTATGTTATTTACAAAGTGGGAGGTGATCCTGGAGATCACCAATTCTTCAGCGAGCGCCAAGGAGATCCCGCATGGATATATGTGTGCTTATATACCGGATAGTAATAATCCGGTACATTCAGCATAGAGGGCGGCTGGAGGAGTTTCTGGAGCAGATGCAGACAAACAAGCATGGCTAGCTACCTATTCTGCCGGGCCGAGTCACGATAGCGCACACTCGGGCCAGGGAGCGCAAACAGTAGATCAGATCAGTGCCATCTTAAGAGATCAATTTGGCATTTTACCAAAGAGGAGGGCGATTGGCTATACCAAGCCATATCCTCAGTGATTACGATTTAATTCCTTTACCATCTAAATATCGGCTTCCTGAGTTTACCAAGTTCAGCGGAGTAGAAGGATCTAGCTCTATCGAGCACGTGAGCCGATACTTAGCGCAATTAGGGATGATCTCGGTATCGGATCCTTGGAGTAAGGTTTTTCTCGCAATCTCTCACAGGGCCGGCCTTTGGGTGGTATACATCATTAGGCCCGGATTCGATCTGCACCTGGAAGCAGCTGGAGGAGCAATTTCATATTCAGTATCACTCGGAAGCTGAAGAAGCAGGAATTGCCGACTTGCGCAAGTACGGCAGAAGCGTGGGGAGACTGTGGCAGAATACATCCAACGCTTCAGGGAGGTGAAAAACCGGTGTTACTCAACCCGGATTTCAGAAAAGGAAGTGGTCGAGCTAGCATCTTTGGGACTACTAAAGCCGATCAGGGATCTGGCTTTTCAATTGGAGTTTAATTCTTTGACGCATTTGATATAGAAAATAACAACGTATGAGCAGTGCCACCTAGAGCTATACCAGGATAAGTTCAAGTGTCAAGTGACGATGACGACATAGAGGAAGATGAAGACTCTGGGGATAATCAGGAGGTGGTAGTTGCAGAATGGACTCGGGGGGCAAACCCCATGTCCTGTAAATGGGTGAAACAAACAGGGCTTGCGAAAGGGTTCGACTTCGACGTGAGCAAAGTTGAGCAGATATTCGATCTGTTATTAAAAGAAAAATAGTTGAAGTTTCCTGAAGGTTATAAGCCTCCTACAACGCAGGAACTGAAGGGGAGATTATATTGTAAGTGGCATGACTCTTTCACCCATAGCACAAGCGACTGCAAGGAACTCCGTCGGCAGATCCAATCGGCTATCGAGCAGGGCCGATTGATCTTGGGCCAAACCACTATGAAGATCAATACCCAACCTTTTCCGAGTGTGAACATGGTAGAGGGTTGTAACCGGTCTGCGAGGCGGCAATTGGATTTCGCGCTTGGCATCATATGGGCAAGGTTGGCACCACACCGCCAAACCAAGAATAAAGAGGCTGATCCTAGCGATCGGCCCCAAAAAGAAGAAAAAGGATATGTCATAGAGGAACAGGTGAGGCATGTCAGGAATTAGCGGCCAACTTCTTCTAATCTCCTCAGAAAGTATGAGTACCAGTATCAACAGCGTCTCCGGCGTGAGACAGAAGAAGAGGAGAATGAGCGCCGTACTAGAAAGCGTTTGAAGAAACAAGAAGATGTGCGTGATCATTGGCATTGCCCGTTCTTTAGGTACAGTTGGGATTCCGGCATGAGTCGATTACCTACTATCAAGGACTACCCAGAGTGCGGACCTGAGAGGCAAGATGCAAAGGGGGCCTCGGTCTTCCGGCGTTTGGGATCAGTGCCATCTCAGCAAGAGCAGATTCAACCACCACAAAGGAGGGTGGATTTTGGAGAAGAAGAAGATAAGTATCATCATCCGCGATGGTGCCCTGACGGACTCAATCGTTCTCAGAAATGTAGGGTTCACCGGTTGCGTAGCCTGGAAGAAGCTGAGGCTAGATATCTTGAGTCACTAAGGAAAGCGCGCCCGGATCTGGCGGATAAGGTTCACCATGTGCACAAAAGGGAGTCGCGTCCTCCAGGAAGGAGTGGCGACCGAAGTCGACAAGAGCCGACGTGAGGACATCGGTTGATACACATATGGTATTTGTGCTCCCTGCAGAATTCCATGCTCGAGCCCATGAGGAGTCATCAATAGCCCAGCTTGACTTGGGCCCCAGCCGGTAATATTTGAGAAGCCACAAGCCAAGAATTACAAGCATTTGAAGGCTTTATATCTCAAGGGTTACATAAACGGACAGCCCGTTAATAAGATGTTGGTGGACATAGGAGCGGCAGTTAACATAATGCCGTACTCAGTTCTGCGCTGCTTGGGGCAGTCCACCGGAGATCTGGTCAAGACTAACGTCACGCTAAGTGACTTCAATGGGTAGACTTCAGAAGCTCAAGGCCTCCTCAGTGTGGATCTGACCATCGGAAACAAGACTGTCCCAACCTCTTTCTTCATCATCCACAGCAAGAGCACATACAACATCCTACTTGGCAGGGATTGGATTCATACCAACTGCCGCATCCCTTCCACAATGCATCAATGTCTAATCCAGTGGGATGGAGATGAGGTAGAGGTGGTTCATGCGGATGACTCGATCGAGATCTCACATGCTGCTATGAGCATTTGGGACGCGGAGGACCAAGAGCCGATCTCAGGGATGAGTTTGGAAGGCTGCGATCGCATTGAAGCCACAAAAAATGGGGTGAGGCTGATCTTATCCACTAGCCTTACAGAGTAGAGGAGTCGCGAAGAACAAGCCGCTCCGGCGCATTGGTTGAGGCCGATCCCCGCGATCGGCCCCAAAAGATAAAGTACAAACCTTTGATATCAACTGTTTTACATAATCATAGTTGTTACAGAAAGGCCCACTTTGACAGCCGCTTAACCTTTTTTGTAAAGTTTCGAAAAGCAATGAAAGACATGGAGTGGCCGATCTCGACGATCGGCCAAAATTCTTTTTGTTATCTTCTTTGTCCATCTGCAGTGTTGACTTAACAGATGATGGGAAACTAGGGTATGGGTTCACATCGGCTGACGAGCTCGAAGAAGTAGATATTGGTCCTGGGGATAAGCCACGACCAACATTTGTCAGCAAAAAGTTACGCCCATGTTTACAAAAGCCGATGATAGCTTTGCTAAAACAATATGCAGACTGCTTCACCTGGGATTACACGGAGATGCCCGGGTTAGACAGACGCATAGTCGAGCATCGGCTCCCTCTCAAGAATGGATTTCGGCCGTTCCAGCAGCGAGCACGATAGATGAAGGCTGAGGTTTTGGTTGAAGTCAAAAAGGAAGTGGAAAAATGCTAGAAGCACGGTTTATCAGGCCTTGCAGGTATGCCGAGTGGATTTCAAGTATTGTGCCTGCGCAGAAGAAGGACGGCCGATGGCGAGTCTGCGTGGACTTTAGAGACCTCAATAGGGCTACTCCAAAGGATGAGTACCCGATGCCTATTGCAGAGACGTTGATCAACGCGGTTGCTGGTCATAAGATCTTGAGCTTCATGGACGGCAACACTGGTTATAACCAGATCTTTATGGCTCCTGAGGATATACACAAGACAGCATTCAAAGTACCTGGGCAGTGGGTCTATTCGAGTATGTGGTTATGACCTTTGGTTTGAAGAATGTTGGCATTACATATCAGCGTGCCATGAACTACATTTTCCATGACTTAATCGGCAAGCTAGTGGAAATTTATATTGATGATGTCATAGTGAAGTCTGCGTTGGTTGAAGGGCACCTGGAGGACTTACAACGAGTTTTGGAACGAACCAAAAGGTTTAGGCTTAGAATGAATCCAAAGAAGTGCGCTTTTGGCGTCTCGGCCGGTCAGTGGGTTTTTTGGTTCATGAAAGGGGAATTGAGATCGGTCTAAAAAGTCAAGAAGCTGTGCGCACCATGGTGCCACCTACTACGAAGAGGGAGCTCCAGTAGCTCATTGGCAAGATCAACTTTGTCAGAAGGTTTATTTCCAATCTCTCTAGACGGATTGTTCCTTTTATGGAGTTGGTGAAAATTAAAGCCAATGAAGAGTTTCGCTGGGGGTAGAGCAGCAATAGGCATTTGAGGAGAATAAGGAGTATCTATCAAAACCACCTGTGCTTGTTCCGCCCCAACAAGATAGACCATTTTACATGTACGTATCAGTTGGTGACACCTCCATCGCGTCGGTAGTGATACAAGTGCATGACAGCAAAGAGTGGGTTGTATTCTACCTCAGCAGAAGGATGCTGGACGCAGAAATAAGGTATCCTGATATTGAAAAGTTATGCCTTTGTCTACTCTTTACATGCACCAAGCTTCGTCATATCCTACTATCAGCCGAGATAATTGTCATCTGCAAATCGGATGTCATCAAACACATGCTATCGGCTCCTGTGCTAAAAGGCCGATTGGGAAAATGGATGTTTGCATTGTCAGAGTTCGACATCCGATATCAACCCGCGAAGGCGGTCAAACGGCAAGTGTTAGCAGATCTTATTGTAGAAAGGGTCAGTACTAACATAGTAGCACTTTCCATACGTGCATGGGCCATGTATTTTGATGGGTCAGTTTGCGGAGATGGATGTGGCATAGGTATTCTGCTGGTATCGCCTCGGGGGGCAACGTATTCTTTTTCAATTAGATTGCCTACCGTTTGCACCAATAATCTTGCAGAATATGAGGCGGTGCATAAAGGTATGGAGTTGCTTCTTGAGGCTGGAGCTGAAGCAGTAGAGATTTTTGGGGATTCGAAATTGGTGATCTCTCAGCTCACAGAAGAATACAGGTGTGAGAGCGAATCACTCTTCCCATTGTGGCTATCAAGAGCTGATGGCCCAATTCAGTTACATAAATTTCTATTGGATACCTAGGGCTCGGAATTCGGAGGCCAATGATTTGGCACAGACAGCTTCAGGGTACAAGGTTGTAGCAGACAGAACCGATCATCAGGTGCACCTATTGGACCAGGGAGATTGGAGAGCCAATATCTTCAACTACTTGAAGGATTCGGCTAGGGGGTACCCAAGAGGATACGCTATAAAGCCATGAGATATGTCCTGATAGGAGATAACATGTTCTGCAGGACTTTGGAAGGACTACTACTCAAGTGCCTAGGGCCGATTGAGTCCAATTGGCTCTTACATGAAGTCCACAAAGGAATTTGCAGGACTCACCAATCGGCTCACAAGATGAAGTGCCTGATTACGCGATCAGGGTATTACTGGCCCTCCATGCTTGAAGACTGTTTCAAATATTATAAAGGATGTCAAGCGTGTCAGAGGTTCAGAAAGATTCAGATGGTACCAGCGTCAGTAATGAATCCCATTATCAAACCGTAGCCGTTCAGAGGCTGGGGGATGGACATGATCGGCAAAATTAATCCTCCATCCAGCAAAGGCCACCAATTTGTTTTGACTATCATGGACTACTTTACCAAGTGGGTAGAAGCGGTTCCCATGAAGTCAGTGGCATCCAAAGATGTTATTAATTTTGTCAAGGAGCATGTCATTCATAGGTTCGGGATCCCTCAGACCATTACAATAGATGGAGGCTCGGTCTTTATTTTAGAAGAATTCAAGAAATTTACCGCCGACATGGGCATCAAGTTGATCAGGTCATCTCCATATTATGCCTAAGCAAATGGACAAGCTGAAGCATCCAATCAGAGCCTCATCAAGTTGATCAAAAGAAAGATTGATGAGTATCCTAGGCATTGGCACGAGGTCTTACCAGAGGCGTTGTGGGCATACCGTATATCTTGCCATGGAGCAACAAAAACTTCTCCTTTATCACCTAGTGTATGGACAGGAGGCTGTTTTACTGTGGCAAATTACGGCCGGCTCAAGGTGTGTAGAGTTCCAGAATGACTTAACAGATGAAGAGTATGCTACTCTGATGAATGATAATGTGGAAGACCTCACGGAACTCAGGCTTTGGTCACTTGAAAAGATCAAGGAAAATAAGGCCAAAGTAGCCCGCGCATACAACAAGAAAGTCAAGCCGAAGGAATTCCAAGTTGGAGATCTGGTTTGGGAAGCGGTGCTACCATTAGGGACTAAAGATGCTGTTAGACCCAGGGCCACGGGACTATGTACATAACGTAGTTTGAAGAGGTTTAAGAGATTAAGTCCGTCTTATCTCTTATTTATCTCGTTTATCTCTTATTTATCCCGTTTAAATAGGAGATAAAGCTAACCGATACAGAAGGAATCTACTCGAGATATGTTCTGGTACGATTCCTTAGCTAGTGTTGGTTAGTATCCTTGTAACCCTTACCTCCCGAATATATAAGGGGGAACAGGGACCCTCTCAAAACAGAAGATCTCCATATCATTCTACACCAAAGGCAATACAAACCACCACATAGGACATAGGGTATTACGCGCCTCGCTGCCCGAACCTATCTAAGTTTTATGTTCCTTGCACCTTCAAGCTCCTGATCTCGGCGTCCCCTCATCTAAACTTACCACCTTGGGTATACCCCTCGGTGGGCAGCCGGTAAAACACCGACAGCTGACGCGCCAGGTAGAGGAGCGCATCGAAGATCCACTGGCGAACTCGATGGCAGTAATCTTTAACCGGATCAATATAACATGGATCCCCTCTGATCAAGCGGTGGCTATGCATTCTATCTGTTACGATCAGCCGGCTTATACCGGCGTGGGCGCAAGGAGAGCAGAGGCAAAGGAGGAGCCGAACTCACACCTGCACATTCATCTACCGATCTGCACCGTCCAAGTCTGCACCACGCCGGCGGCGGCCTTTGTCAACATCGTCTTCGAGTTCACCATCAACAAGGAGCCAGGAGCATCGTCTTCGAGTTCACCATCAACAAGGAGCCGGGAGGCGGCTATCGCATCGGCACCGGGCAAGGACCAAATAACGCGCCGTCGCGCCGACGACCCGACAAGCCGCACGGAGCCAGGGAGTCGATCTGCAACCAGGCGCCTGAGCATGCGCTCGCATGCGCTGCCAGAGGCGCGAGTGCACACATGCTAATGAGATGCTAGCAAGCTGCTGAGGCATGATGCACGAATAAGATGTACGTGTGCCACCCCATGAAGCAAGTTACTGGAGTACTGCAACTACATGCGGGTGCCCAGCCATTATAAGATTATGAAGCCTTCTGCGGATGGGATTTTCCAGCAGAATCTTTTCGCTCATCTACAAGCATGCATCGACTACTTGGCTTGACTTCAGCTCGCGCTGCAATGTCAACATGTTGCCGCCGACCTCAACTACTCGGCTCGACTCCAGCTCACGCCGCAACGGTGAAGCATTGTCATGGTGACCTCGACTACTCAGCTCGACTTCACCTCGCGCTGCAACGTTGATGCACCGCGACCGCCGACCTCGACGACCCGGTTCAACTTTGGCTTGTGCCACAATATACGCGTGTAGCAGCAACGAGTTCGACTGCTTCGACTTCGCGAGGACGATCGGCGGCTCGCCGACGACTACATCAACTACTCATCTCGACTTGAAAACTAGTCGGAATCGATTCTGACTAGTCGAGCTTCATCAACAAACCGTCGCAGCTCCATCAACAAGCTCCACGGCTTCGTCGACATTCGTCCACAAATCAAGCTAAGTGACTTATACCTTTTCTGACTTGTTCTTCACAGGATCGGCTACCTTTTTTGGGTACGCCTCTCGACGGGCATGAAACCCTCGGTGGCTACTCCATTATCGACTACTTATCCGTGTACGACTCTCGATGGGCATGAAATCCTCTAGAGCTACACTTTGCCAACTACTTATCCGTGTACGACTCTCGATGGCCATGAAACCCTCCAGAGCTACACTTCGCCGACTACCTTTGTGCACTGCGCATCCTCTTTGTCGCATGACGACTACTTTCTGTGCGTGTCTCCTCTTAACGGTCGCTAATCTACTCGGGTAGCACATGCCTTAATCCGTGAAACCTTAGCTCTTTTGTCACGCCTAACGTCTCTATGCGTACATGAGACAAAGATCTCATACAAGCTATGAGCAATGGCTAAAACAGGACCAGGTGCTTAAACGTAACAGGTGGACTGCTCGGGAGATTTAAATGTCCTAAAAAAGAGCTTGACACAGCAATTTTTACACCGAATAAATTTTGGTGTCTTCACATTATTACTGAGTACTACTCGGTATCTTTGCATTATGCTACATAATGTATGCATTGTCTTTTTTCAGACCAAGCTTCGGCAACAACCCTCCAGGCAGCACGGTGTGACATCACAGTTCTGCTAGTTCCCAGGCTCGGGGGCTGGGCGATGCACACTACTCGACATGGCTCTTTGGGCTCTCCTGGCTGGTAAGCTCGGGGGCTGGACGCCGCAAAACTACTTGAAGACGATTCATATGAAGACTGAGAGTGCAGAAGAAACCCTAAGTCACTGCGCGGTTAAATAAACTAGCGGGAGGCTTAATTTCACTATGCAGAAGGCGAAGAGTTTTTCTTGGAATTTCAGAGTAACACCAATGCCATGATTTTTGGATCCTTATTTCCAAACCTGAGAGATTTGGATTCAAGGCTCGGGGGCTGCGGGATACATGGCATCGACTACTTATTTTTTCGAATTTATTCGAAAAAGTAAGTATGGAAGATTCAAGACTAATGCGACCCTCAGCCTGATTCTTCGATTCAACCTAAGGCTCGGGGGCTACTCCATATGGAGTGCGATTTTTCAATCGCACACCATATCAAAAATATAATTCGGGGCATGAGCACCTCATAGCTTCGATGCAGCCAAGTGAGTACTCAAAGAAGAACTTCAAGACGAAGCTTCAAAAGAAGTTGAAGACTACTTCGAAAGTACTCGATAAGCCTGCAGTACTCAGCTACGAAGAGCTCGGGGCTTGTCAGACCCGGGGCCACGGGACTATGTACATAACATAGTTTAAAGAGGTTTAAGAGATTAAGTCCGTCTTATCTCTTATTTATCTCGTTTATCTCTTATTTATCCCGTTTAAATAGGAGATAAAGCTAACCGATACAGAAGGAATCTACTCGAGATATGTTCCGATACGATTCCTTAGCTAGTGTTGATTAGTATCCTTGTAACCCTGACCTCCCGGATATATAAGGGGGGACAGGGACCCTCTCAAAATAGAAGATCTCCAGACTACACCAAAGGCAATACAAACCACCACACAGGATGTAGGGTATTACGCGCCTCGCGGCCCGAACCTATCTAAGTTTTGTGTTCCTTGCACCTTCGAGCTCCTGATCTCGGCGTCTTTCGAAACATATATAGGTATTCTGGTGCTTGTCTTGGTCTGCTTAGGCCACTTGCCAGCTGCTGGCACCTGTATTTTTTTGCATTTTAGCCCTTTTTCTAAATTTTTTACATTTGAACCTCCGATGGAAAGAATTGCAGAAATGGACTCTCAGCACGGTGCCAAAGGTCACGGCGCCGTTGTATAACAGCACGGAGCCATGACCTTCGGCACCGTGGTTTTGGCCCTCGCCAATGTGTTTTTCCACGTGGATCGCAACGTGGGTAGGGCGAATAGCATGGCGCCATTGCCTTTGGAGTTGTGCTATTGACACAGGGCGCCAAATGCCATGGCGTCGTGCAAGAGTTAACTCCTGCTCAGCGGCACCATGCTGTGCTAGTAGGACACCGAGTCATTTGGCGCCGTGCTGCAAATCTTTAGAAAATTCAGAAGTCATGACCAGAAACAACACATCACCATATCCAGAACATGATCACAACTAAGTACTAAGTTCACATTACGAACTAAGGTTCAGGAATAAGCATTCACAAGCACACATAAGTTCAGAAACACATAAGTGGATGATCAGCTACTGAAAAGCACGTATCAGTTCCTCTTAGACCATCTCTTACCCCTGCCAAGTGCGTCAGTGCCTGGCATGTGATGAGCAGGGGGCGGCGATGACGAGGCGTAGGCTGAGTAGCGCAAGGAGCATCTTGTAGCTGTGAAGTTCCAATCTCATCGTATTCCTGCGGCTGGTTGGCATTATCATCCTCGGCCTCCTCGTCATCTTGGTGGTTGTTGAAAGTGGCTGTACGTGAGGAGTTGGCCATGACCAACTGATGTGCGCTTCTGTGGGATGACGATGCTACTGCAGTTGAGGCTGCGAAGGCTCTAGATAGGTGAGACAAGGAAGGCAATGCCACGTTGGTGGGGACTACGCAATGGCATCCGCAAGGAGCAGCAGCTCTACGAAGGCGCCTTTGCAACTTCTGCAAGAAAGACCACAATGAATATGAAATTTAGCAAGTGTTTGTAATTACAACAAAAAGAATCATAAATGAAATTACATTTTCAAACCTCCAACGTCTCCCTCATGCGCCCCTCATTGCCCGGATTGCCAATTGGGTAGTGTAGAATGTTGTCAATATCATGCACAGACTGCATAACCGAAGGACCCTGCATAGTACAAAAGAGTGAGCTCATGTAACAAGGGGACATGTTAAGTCAAAGTATGGAATTGAAGTTAGTGCTTACCACTCTATCGAGGTTAGGTGCGATCTCCACTACAGTGCCCTCTCTAGCTTGCACGTTGTAACTGGTGTCCTCATCCTTGGAGGAAGCAATGTCTGCGTAGTCGTCTCTGGTTCTCTTCTAGCGCAGCTTGTATCGTGTGGCGCTGTGGTACCATCCCAAGTACTGGCAGAAGATAGCTCTAGTGTGTTGGGGTCCACCAAGTCTAGGACTGTCGTACAATCAGTAATCTGCCATCCTGCATTTGAAAAAACAAGCATGTCAACAAGATTAAAGAGGTATTATATGTCATCAAACATTACTAACTCATATATCCTTAACTAAACTGGTGAATTAACATCTGAATGGAATCAATTAGATATCTTACATAAAGATGCAAGTAAAGTGAAAGCAATTCCACAATTTCACGAAATGTTCTGAAACAAGACCATAAAGGAATAAAATGATATATTGTTTTCAAGAGACCACTCAAGTTAAATGATAATATAATTTCCAATAGCAAACGAAAGGCATCCATCAATCACCATTATAAAGATTGCTCAATAGCAAACAAAAGGCAAACCACTATAAAGATTGCTCCTGAACAAACACTCATACAAGAAAATCACAATGTCCAACATCATGAACTGCCAGTGTCATCACCTTTTCATTAGCACTCCTTGCTGCTTCATTTGAGGAATAACATAATGTATGTGTACAAGATGTATGTTTCCAATTAGGTTCCAAATCTCTAACCACCATACCTACGCATCAGTGCTTAGTTCCCCCTATGCACTAAACATTACAACAAAACCTAACCCACTACATCAACAATAACCATCACAACCTTCTACAACAACTAAAATTCATCCATATACGAGACAAATCCAAATTTCTAACCATCACGGTTCCGATTAGCTTCTATCAAAATATGCTCAAATGAATGCATTCTATCGGATAAAATTAAGAGAGGGGAGGGAGCTCACCTTGCTTAACCCCAATCCGGTGCTTACCCCTGCAGATTTGGCTCGAGATGGCCGGATTTGGGAGAGGGGCAGTGAGAGGGAGAGAGAGGAGGCCGCCGGCCTCTATTCTGTTCGGGCGAACGGAGAAAGGGAGGGGAGGGGTGGGGAGGGAAGAGCGGACGCGGCTAAAAGTTCCAGGCAACGGCACCGTGCTAGTTAGCGCCGTTGTAAACTAGCATGGTGCTATGGGCCCTGACGCCGTGCTCTTAAAGCATGGAGAGCACGTCACCATGTCCATTGGCATCGTGCTGCAGGCCCTCGCCATGTAAGAATCCATGTGGAAAAGTTTGGCACCAAATGTCATGGCTCCGTACTGTTATACAATGGTGTCATAATCTTTGACGCCGTGTTGAGGGTCCATTTTTAAGAATCTTTTCGCCAGAGTCTAAATATACAAAAACTTTAGACGAAAGGGCTAAAATGAAAAATATACGATGCTGGCACCGCCTGGCCTGCTTGGCTGCCTTGCTTTTTTGAAATAAAGCACTGGCTGCCTTGCTCCGGCCCGTATGCAGGTGTGCTCCTGCAGCAGGCCGTGTGAGGACCTTGGGCTGCTGGCACGTGGCCGAGCTGGGTCGGCTGCCCCAGCGCTGCTGCGTGGGCCGTCTGCCTGCACGCGCACGTGGGCCGCCTGCCCACATCGCCCGCTCGCCCAGCCGCGAGCTGGCTGCTCCTCCGTGCGCTGGAGCGCCCACTCCGCCGCCGCTGTCTGCTGCAAACGCCGCCTCGCGCCGCGCGACCTGCAGGCCACCGCCGCTGGCAGCTGCGCCGGCCACCGCGCAAGCACAGCAAGCTATGCGCCGTGCGCGCCGCGGTTCCCCAAAATTCCCTGCGCAGACAAAGAAGAAAGAAGGGAAAGGCAAGAAGCAAAAACCGAAACTTCAAACGAAAATTACACCCTCAAAATGCAACGGATCAAGATCCGTGACTACTAGACCCAACTAGGCCTGGCAATGGGTACGAACCCACCGGATTTACCCATCCCAAACCCACA
Source organism: Panicum hallii (assembly GCF_002211085.1). NCBI lineage: Eukaryota > Viridiplantae > Streptophyta > Magnoliopsida > Poales > Poaceae > Panicum > Panicum hallii. The sequence continues at coordinate 14,586 of NW_020356300.1, forward strand.
CCCACGAAGGCAAATCCATACCCACGGGTAAATCCATACCCGTCCATGGATATAGGTTCTTCCCCGTACCTATCCCCACGTGGGTGATGGGTACCCATCGGGTACCCATACCCGAATCAACATTGAACACAACAGACCATGAGCGAGCCGTAAGCGTGAGGCTGTGGGAGGTGGCGGGGTGGCTGTCGGTGTTTAACCGGCTGCCCACCGAGGGATATACCTAAGGTAGTAAGTTTTGGGTGAGGGGACGCCGAGATCAGGAACTCGAAGGTGCAAGGAACACAAGACTTAGACAGGTTCGGGCCGCACGGAGCGTAACACCCTACGTCCTGTATGGTTTGTATTGCCTTCTGTGTAGAATGACCTAATGATCTTCTATTTTGAGGGGGTCCCTGACCTCCCTTATATATCCGAGAGGCTAGGGTTACAAAGATGCTAACCAACCTTCGCTGAGGGATCATACCAGAACATATCTCGAGTAGATCCTCTCCGTGTTGGTTAGCTCCATCTCCTATTTAAACGGGATAAATAAGAGATAAACAAAATGAATAAGAGATAAGATGAACTTAATCTCTTAAACCTCTTTAGACTACGCTACATGCCCAGCCCGGTAGCCCCGGGTCTGACAAGCCCCCGAGCTCTTCGTAGCTGAGTACTGCAGGCTTATCGAGTACTTTCGAAGCAGTCTTCGACTTCTTCTGAAGCTTCGTCTTGAAGTCCTTCTTCGAGTACTACCTTGGCTGCATCGAAGCTATGAGGTGCTCATGCCCCGAATTTCATTTCTGCTATGGTGTGCGATTGAAAAATCGCACTCCATATGGAGTAGCCCCCGAGCCTTAGGTTGAATCGGAGAATCAGGCTGAGGGTCCCATTAATCTGTAATCCCACCTATCCTTCAAAGAAATTTGAAAAATAAGTAGTCGATGCCACGTACCCCGCAGCCCCCGAGCCTTGAATCCAAATCCCACAAAATTGGAGATAAGGGTCCAAAAATCGTGGCATACAGGCTAGACGATGACACTTTAAGGGGAGACCAAAGTGATGATACAAATGATGTAATTAGACCAAAGATTCGAAAAACCCCTTTTTCGGGCTAATTAGCCCTGAAAAAATGATTAATCAAATGTTTAATCCGATCAGACCACCAAATGACCTCTCACCTTCGGAATATTCCACAAAACGACTCTTGAACTTCAGAACAGTAACTTTCCCCATCCCGCTGGTTACTTAACCCCGCGGAAATAGGAGGGAAAATTGTGCTTTCAGTCCGCATTCCACCAAAAGCCGCCAAAATCTCCAATCTGAGCCAAACGCCGCCGCCAAACCCTCCAAAGGGATCTCCCTGCTCCAACCTCCCCGCCCCTCCCCCCGCAGCCCCCGAGCATCTCGTGGCTAGCGCATTGGAGATGGCGCCTAAGAAGTCGGAGATCAAGGGGAAGAAGAAAGCAGCGGAGCCATCAACCGAGGAATGGACACACAGTAAGTGCTCCCTTAACCATCTAAACAAACTGGTTTCCGAGGGGTTGCTGCAAGAGAAAAACCTTGTTAACTGGCGCCCCTCTTTCCGTGAACCTTTCCCCATGGAGAATGTCGATGAAATCGTCACATTCTTCCATTTTGCCAAACGGGGATTGGCCCTCCCCACTTGTTCCTTCTTCCGTGGCTTGCTTTATTATTATGGGCTTGAGCTCCATCACCTCAACCCTAATTCCATTTGCCATATTTCCATATTCATCCATTTCTGTGAAGCATTCCTCGGAATTGAACCCCACTGGGATCTATTCCGCTATCTCTTCCGCGTCAAGCCCCAGCCAACCACGAACAAACTTGCCGTAATAGGGGGCGCCGGCATCCAACTGCGTCAGCAGACCGGCGAGAAATACCTTTCGTACAAATTCCCCTCAAACCTTCCTGGGTGGAAAAACCAGTGGTTTTATATCGAGAACCATGCTCCACAACTTCCGATGAAGTCGAGCAAACCACCAGTGGTGAGGGGGGAATGGATCCTTGAACCCCATGGCATGGAAATGATTCAAGTCAGAGAACTGCTGGAGGCCATCGAGGCGCAGAAGAAGGAGGGAGTGACCGGCGCCTCCGTCATGTTCTCGTTTTACAAGCGCCGCGTCCAACCCATCCAGCAGCGATGTAATCTGGGCTTCGAGTACACCGGCCCCGCTGACCCTTCTCGCATGTGCACAGAAGAGGTGCCAGACGAAGTCGCGCTCCAGCGAGTTCAGCGGGTGCTGCTAGACGTGAACGCCGTGCCGTACGTGCCCACCTTGTTCTCCGCGCAAAATCCACCCCCGCCGGTGAGTATTCAACTTCTTTCACTGAAGAATTCTGCTACTGCACCGGTACTAAACTGTAAAACTTTCTGCAGGGGCACTCGGAGCTGTACTGCAGCTACCCGCCGCAGCCGGACCTCCCCCGGGCGTATCACCTCCTCCCTTCTGCGGTCACGGCCGCCAAAAAGGCTCGCCTTGCTGCGGCGCAAAGCCGCAACGAGTCCGCTGAATGTGTGAGCCCGCAGGCAGGGGAAGAAGCCGAAGAAGGACCGCGCCTGGCTGCCGCCATTGCCGCCAAGACAACTCGCCCTGCTGCGGTTCAAGGCAGCGGCGAGTCCTCCGAGTGCGTGGACTCGCCGGCGAGTGAAGGAACCGAAGGGGAAGCGCGCCGGGAGAACTCCTCCGAGCAGAGCTTGGGGTTAGCCGACGCTCTGCCACCGGTGCCGAAGGGCCAGCGACAGACGCGCAAACGCAAGGCCGAAGAAGTCGAGTCTTCCAGGTACGGAGTTGCTGCGTTGGTCAGTTACGAAGTTCCAATGATGCCGAATACTAACAGCACCCCTTGCAGTCTTCCTGCTCTGCCATCCGGATCTGAACCCGAAAGGGTGGAGACAGGCTCCTCTGACGCCGTGGCAGTGACAATTGCCGTGGCGGGAACCCCTCCATCAGCCGGCCAGGCCTCGCCATCAACGACGAGCGTTCCTCGGCGGGCCTGGCGGGTGAAGAAGGCTGCCAAGAAGAAGTCGACACTGTAAGTTTTACTTCAATCGCGTGAAGATCTTGACCGTGCCCGCGTGGATAACCATGTTGTCGATGTCAGCAGGGCTGCAAGTGCGGTGCAACTCCAGCTGGAGCCGAGCAGGGCTGCGGCGCCTGCCTCAGCTGCAGCAGCCCCCGAGCCCTCGGCGCCTGGGGGGCCCGTACCCGCAGAGGTGGCCCCTGAAGCAGATGCGGGGCTCCCCGACTTGCCGCCTCTCGAGTCCCGACGAGAGGGAGCCGGACCCGGTGGCGATGAACAAGTCGTGGCCCCGGAAGCAGATGCGGGGCTCCCCGACTTGCCGCCTCCCGAGTCCTGACAAGCGGGAGCCGGGCCCAGTGGCGAGGAACAAGTCGTGGCCCCTGGTGCCGCTCCTACCGGTGGCACAGGTACGTGCTTACCCGCCCGCGGCTTGATGCCAGGGTCCGGGCATAATGTGGTGACCACTTCGTATGCTCGCAGGTGTCCAGCCGCCGCCGTCCGGAGAAGCCGCCGGGCCCTCGGGGAGTCCCCGTGAGGTGCTGAGGGCCGGGCCAGGGCACCAGGACATCATCACCACCGACCTGGTGGATGATCTTCTGCTGACGGCCAAAAATGTGAAGACTTTCAAGAGCACCTTCAAGGAGTTATACGACTTCTCCATGGTAATACTTGGGTAATGTTCCGGGTGTGCGCGTTGATGAGTTGTTTAGGACTCATTCTCCTCCTTTAGCGCAGCATGTGATCACCAAATCCCAGAAGAAGTCGGATAAACTCCGCGCGGTTGTGAGTGACGCGCGGGAGTTAGGTGCCCTGCACAAGCGCATCTCCGAGGAGAAGACGAAGAATTGCTATATGCAGCGCGAGCTTGATATACTGAAGAAAGAAAGGACTCGAGAGACCTGGCTGCTCAAGAATGACCTGAAAAACATGGAGAAGGCCAACTCCGAGCTCCAGCAACAGCTCAAGGAGCAACAAGCGGAGTACCAGGAGCAGCTCAAGGCAGAGAAAAAGGCGTACCAAGGTAAGCTCTCGCTTTCCTCGAGTACTTTTTCCTTAGTGAGTCTCCTTAGATGCTGAAGTACCCTTGCCGCAGAGCTTAGGAAAATAACGAAATACAAAGAGGAGCTGCTTACTGACGTGAAGAATATGCTATATCATCGTACAGATGAAGTCGAAAAGCTGCAGAAGGTGATCGGCGACACTGAGCGTCAGTTCGTCGACTGCCTTCAGCAAGTCAAGGCGCTGGGCGAGAAGGACGAGCAGATGCGCAAGGAGCTGGAGGACCTCCGGGGGGCCACCCAGGAGCTGGTGGACATGGTGGATCCCCCAGAAGAAGGCGAGGCAGGCCCGCGGCCCCTGCTGGAGCGACTCCATGAAGCCCCGAAGAAAATGCTCAAGTTCCTATCTGAAGCTCCAGTCGCTTGCGTGAGCAACGCCCTCGCATATGTAAAGTCCTTCGTGCCGAATGCGCAACTAGGCATTTTTGCGCAGGGGATGGCGGCGGACTGCTCGGACGAGCGTTTTGAAGAGTACCTGCGAGAAGCCCAACCTGTAGCAGAACAAATTGTACACAGTGTGCTGCAGGATTAGGGTATGAGAAACAAGTAATCATTCTCTTGTATATATGGTTATTTTGATGTCTCTACTTGTGTGTGTGTGTGCCTATGCTGAGCGGATGTCCAGGCTTACAAGGCGCAAGTAGTAGACACTACCCCTGGGTGCAACGACCCTGAAGGTAGCCATAGCTCCGTGTAGGAACTCATCTAACAAGTTATCCACAACCCGATCTTGTAGGTCTAGACTCGTTAGGAAAGAACGCGAGCATCGTCGCGGGGCTGCCGTGCGTAGGGCAAAAAGTTAGGACTAGCTCGAGTGCGGCGACTCTGAGTGTAGTCGAAAATCGCTCCTGCTTGTGAGCGTGCTCCGTAAGCTGAGTGAGACCCGGGCGGACGGATCGAGCTTGTTAGGAGCAGGTGCGGTCGTTGCCGCGTTTTGGCCATTCTTTTGGCAAAAACATGACTGTTCTGAGTGCAGCCACTCAGGATGTAGTCGAGGTGGCTCTTTATGCGAGCCTTTCCCCCCTGAAGGACATTCCAGCGGCCTTGTTCCTTTGATATATGGTTATTTATGCGAGCCTTTCCCCCCTGAAGGACATTCCAGCGGCCTTGTTCCAGCGGCCTACAAGTAATCATTCTCTTGTATATATGGTTATTTTGATGTCTCTACTTGTGTGTGTGTGTGCCTATGCTGAGCGGATGTCCAGGCTTACAAGGCGCAAGTAGTAGACACTACCCCTGGGTGCAACGACCCTGAAGGTAGCCATAGCTCCGTGTAGGAACTCGTCTAACAAGTTATCCACAACCCGATCTTGTAGGTCTAGACTCGTTAGGAAAGAACGCGAGCATCGTCGCGGGGCTGCCGTGCGTAGGGCAAAAAGTTAGGACTAGCTCGAGTGCGGCGACTCTGAGTGTAGTCGAAAATCGCTCCTGCTTGTGAGCGTGCTCCGTAAGCTGAGTGAGACCCGGGCGGACGGATCGAGCTTGTTAGGAGCAGGTGCGGTCGTTGCCGCGTTTTGGCCATTCTTTTGGCAAAAACATGACTGTTCTGAGTGCAGCCACTCAGGATGTAGTCGAGGTGGCTCTTTATGCGAGCCTTTCCAACGCGCTATTTTTTAGCCAGTCGAGCGGATCAACTGAGTTGGACAAAGTGCGACTTCGGTCGCGTGCGACCACCTAAGGTCGCGGCGGAACTCGATATATCGAGGAGTTTTAGCCGGAGCGGATGGTTCAACAAAAAATAAAGTCGATAAGTTGTGAATGTAGTCATAACTTTATTCACGACGAGTAGCCAGCTTACACGAGAGTTTCGCCCGTGGCCGTGGCTGTCGTGCGCCGGAGAGGGAATGTGCAACCCGAATATTGTGGCTCGTAGTCTCCAATATGAATCGGGGAAAGGAGATCTTCCAAGCCCCCGGGGAATTCAGATATCACTGGGCATTTGCTTATGGGTAGAACTTGCGCAGGTGTTGGACGTTCCAGGAATTTGGGATGTCCTGGCCTTCGGGGCACTGTAGTCGATACGACCCTGGCCGTGTGACCTGCTTGACGACGAACGGGCCCTCCCACCTTGAGTTGAGCTTGTGTAGGCCAGATTCGTCCTGGATACGACGCAAGACCAATTCGCCAACACTGAATGACCGCTCCTTGACGTTGCGATCATGGTATCAGAGGATCCCCTGCAGGTACCGGGCTGACTGGACAAGAGTGGTGCAACGAGCTTCTTCCACAGAATTGAGCTCTAACTGCCGCGCCTCGTCCGCCTCGCCTTCATTGTACATTTCGACCCTTGGGGACTTCCACATGATATCAGCTGGTAAAATGGCTTCGGATCCATATACAAGGAAGAATGGTGTTTGGCCTGTGGCTTTGGACGGCTGAGTCCGAAGCCCCCAGACTACATGCGGCAGCTCGTGTACCCATTTGCCTCCCTTCTTGCTGTTTTCATCATATAGTCGCTTTTTGAGACCGTCAATTATCAAGCCGTTCGCCCGCTCGACTTGTCCATTGGCTCGCGGGTGTGCGACTGAGACATATTTAACTTCAATGCAAGCATTCTCGCAAAATTCCCAGAACTGGTTGGCCGTGAAATTTGACCCCAAGTCCGTGATGAAGGTGTTGGGGAAGCTGAAACGGTGCAAAATATCCGAGATGAAGTCAACAACCCGATCTGGCGTGAGCTTGGCGATTGGCTTATACTCGATCCACTTCGTAAACTTGTCGATAGCCACCAACACATGGGTAAAACCGCCTGGCGCTATCGTGAAGGGCCCGATCATGTCGAGACTCCAACAAGCAAATGGCCAAGATGGCGGTATAGTGATGAGGTTATGGGCCGGAACATGCGTCTGTTTGCCGAAGAATTGACAATTTTGGCACCTGCGCATGAGATCCTCCGCGTCGGTGACTGCGGTGGGCCACCAGAAACCAGCCCTGTACGCTTTCCCAACCAGCGTTCTTGAAGCCGCATGGTTGCCGCAGACGCCTTCGTGAATCTCCCGCAGTATGTCGTAACTGTCCTCCTTCGTGACGCACTTCATGAGAACTCCTGACCGAGCGCCACGCCTGTAGAGCTTGCCTTTGACCAGGACGAAGCCCTTGCTCCTTCACAAGATGCGTGCCGCTACTGCGCTCTTGGCGTCAATTCCCGCTGGTAGCCGTTGGTCTTGAATGAAGTTGATAAAAGCCGCTCGCCAATCCTCCCCCAGCATCAGAACCTCTCGATCGGGTTGTTGGGAACCCGAGTCGATGGTTGCCTGCGGAGAAGGCTTGATGGATGGCTGAGCGAGCTCCTGGACGAAGACTCCCGGCGGGACTTGAGCGCGTGTTGACCCCAGTTTGGACAGGATATCTGCACCAACGTTGTGCTCTCGTAGCACATGGTGGACCTCCAAGCCGGAGAACTTGCTTTCCAGCTTGCGCACTTCCTGAACGTATGCCTCCATTGTCTCCTTGTTGCAGTCCCATTCCTTATTGACCTGTTGGACAACAAGAAGAGAATCGCCATACACAAGTAATCGCTTGATCCCTAGCGATATCGCCAAACGAAGCCCGTGAAGCAAGGCTTCATACTCGGCTTCATTATTGGATACCTTCCATAGGATCTGAAGGACGTACTTCAATTGTTCACCTCGTGGGGAGATAAGCAAGACACCAGCACCCCCGCCGTCGAGCTTGAGGGACCCATCAAAATACATGGTCCAGTGCTCTGGCTTGTCCACTGGGGTTGGGACTTGATTCTCCCTCCATTCAGCCATGAAGTCGACTAGAGCCTGTGACTTGATTGCAGTGCATGGCTTGAAGTCGATTGACAAAGCCCCCAGTTCCACTGCCCACTTAGATATGCGTCCCGTGGCATCTTGATTATGAAGAATATCCGCCAGCGGGAAATCCATAACCACAGTGATCTTGTACTCGTCGAAGTAATGGTGCAACTTCCTTGATGTGATTAAGATTGCATATAAGAGCTTTTGAACAGCTGGGTACCGTACCTTTGACTCGGAGAGGACCTCACTGACGAAGTAGACGGGCCTCTGCACTCCAAACGCATGGCCTTCTTCGCCTCGCTCGACTATAATAGCGCTGCTGACAACATGGGTTGTTGCCGCAATGTAGAGTAGTAGGTCCTCTTTTGGTAGCGGAGCGGTGAGGATCGGAGGCGACTGGAGGTGAATTTTCAGGTCTTGTAGGGCCCGCTCGGCCTCCTCCGTCCATTGGAATTTGTCTTGGCGTTTTAGGAGCTTGAAGAAAGGTAGTCCTCTCTCCCCGAGTCGGGAGATGAACCTGTTCAAGGCCGCCATACAACCTGTCAGCTTCTGCACATCCTTGACTGTGGCCGGAGCCTCCATATTAGTGATGGCCGTGATCTTTACAGGGTTGGCTTCGATGCCCCGGTTGCTGACGATGAACCCGAGCAATTTCCCTGAAGGTACTCCAAAAATGCATTTGGTGGGATTGAGTTTCCACCGATATCTGCGTAGACTGCTAAAAGTTTCTTCCAGATCTGTGATCAAGTTATCGGACTCCCTGGTCTTGATGACCACGTCATCCACGTAGGCCTCGACATTCCGGTGCAGCTGATCCGTGAAACACATCTGGATCGCGCGTTGGTATGTTGCTCCTGCATTCTTCAACCCGAAGGACATTGTTTTGTAAGCGTAAGTTCCGTACGGGGTGATGAAGGCAATCTTGATTTGGTCCTCCTCCTTGAGCGTGATCTGGTGATAGCCTGAGTAACAATCAAGAAAACAAAGAAGGACACAGCCGGCCATTGAGTCGACAACTTGGTCAATGCGCGGCAGCCCAAAATGATCTTTTGGGCAATGCTTGTTGAGATCAGTGTAGTCGACACACATTCTCCATTCATTATTCTTTTTCTTTACAAGAACGGGATTCGCTACCCACTCTGGATGGATTACTTCTTTAATGAATCCAGCTGCGAGAAGTTTAGCGATCTCCCGTTTAATGGCCTCACGCTTGTCGTGGGCAAACCTCCGCAGCCGTTGCTTCTTGGGCGTAGCCGTCGGGTGTACATTCAAGGCGTGCTCGATCAACTCCCTGGGCACCCCTAGCATATCCGCTGGTTTCCATGCGAATATGTCTCGGTTAGCCCGAAGGAAGTTGACGAGCGCTAGTTCCTATTTATCACCCAAGCCCGCGCCGATGACAGCGGTCTTAGATGAATCTCCCTCCTGGAGCTGGATCGTCTTGAGGGCCACGTCGTCAGTCGACTGGATGCTCGACTTGCTGGCCTTCTTGGAGGGGATCTCCAGCCCGGACTGGGAAAGCTGCTGCGCGGCCGCGAGTACTTCTCCCGAAGCATCTGGCACACGAGTAGTCGAAGCGTACTGGATCGCCTCCTGATTGCAATCGTACGACTTCTTCAGGTCACCACGGAGGGTGAGTACTCCACCGAGTCCTGACATCTTAAGAAGTAGATAGACATAATGCGGCACTGCCATGAACTTGGCAAGTGCCGGACGACCCAGTATTGCATGGTAAGAGGAGTCGAAGGTAGCCACCTCGAACTTGATAAACTCGGTATGATAGTTCTCCCTCGTGCCAAAGGTAACTGGGAGGACCACCGTACCAAGCGGATGCGCCGCGTTACCTGGGACAATGCCGTAGAAGGGGGACTTGCTGGGAACCAGCATGTCCTTAAAATCCAGGCCCATTTTCTTCAGAGTGCTGACGAAGATGAGATTGAGCCCGCTTCCGCCATCGATGAGGACCTTGGTAAGCTTGACCTCCGCCACCATGGGGTCCAGGACCAAGGGGAACTTACCGGGCTCCGAGAAGCTCGTCCACTGATTGTCGCGAGAGAACGAGATGGGGACCTCCGACCAACGGAGTGGCCGTGGTACCGCCGGCTCGATGGACAAGATCTCCCGGAGAAGCAGCTTCTGGTCCCTCCTGGAACCGAAATCCTCATCTCCTCCGAAGATAACATTGACGACCTTCGAGGCATCCTGAAACTTCGGATTGCGCCCCTGGTCATCGTGGTCGTCATCCTCGGGTTCTTTGTTGGCAGGCTTCTTATTCTTCTTTCCACCACCGGTGTTACTGAACGTCCTCCGAAGGTGGTAGCAGTCAATGGCGGCATGGCTAGCGCCCGAATGCCATGGGCACTTCTTCTGCAGGAGTTTCTCGAACTCCTCCTGCGTCGTCGACTTCTTGCCCCGCGAAGGACGATCGATAGCCGCGATAACATTATCTGGCTTTTGTTTTTGGAGTGAACCCGAAAAGTCCCGCTGGCTTGTGTCATTGCGGTTGTCGTTTGGGCGCCGCAGATTGTTATCTTGACGCCGCGGGAACCGCTCCCGCATCTTCTCCTCTTGTTCGGACCAATCGTGCATCATGTCACGAAGGCCCACAACAGTCTTTGGCCTGTTCTGCCCGAAATCCCTGTAGATGCCGGGGTCGGTGATGCCGTTGTAGAAACAGTCGATGATGTCTTCTTCTGAGATGTTCGCGATGGTGGCGCGAACATCGAAGAAGCGACGCGTGTAGGATCGCAGGAGCTCGTTGCGTTCTTGCTTGCACTGGGCAAGATCATGTCGAGTACCTGCACGAGCGATCGCTCCCTGGAAATTGTCGATGGAGACCTTCTTAAGCCGTTCCTAGGAGTCGATGGAGTTGCTGCCGAGGCTCTCCAGCCAAGTGAGTTGCGCAGGATCCAAAGCCATCAGGAAATAGATGACTTTGGTAACGTTTGAGCCCCCTGCTACCTCGATAGCCGTGGAGTAACAACGGAGCCATTGCTGAGGAGCCTGCTTGCCGTCGTACTTGGTGATGCCGATGGGTTTGAAAGCCTCCGGGTACTTGTAGCTGCTGAAACGTGCAGAGAAAGCAGGAAATCGATCGCTGCAGTCAGTACCTTCATTTTCGACTTCTTCACGGGTCTTGCGCCTAGAAGAAATCACGGTGCGCGCATCGCGGCCTTCATTGATGTGCTGGCGCAGGTCCTCCGGAGGAAGTCGATGATGGGCTTGTCGTGGCTGACCCCCGTGCGGTGGCTGCTGCCTCCCGCCAGGGGTCTGGCTCCCGCAAGCGTTGTCGTTGCTGGGTTGGCGTCGAGGACAGCCGCCTGCCGTTCGGCTGTGAGCCTGACTTCGACTTTCGCCCACGCGCTCCTCCCTGATGGTAGGCGTCGGGTTGTGTTGATCCAACTGGATCCAAGCCCTCTGCGCGTAGAGGAGTGCTTGACGTACCTCCGGATCATGGCTGCGCTCGAGGATGGCTGTTACCCTGGCGATGTTGGCCACCGGAGTCCGAAAACCCCGTTCGCTGACGGCGGCGAACTCAGGATCAAGCTCGCGATGCATAGATCGCCTACGCTCGTTGGCCCTCCTCCGCCGGAACAACCCGAAGCCCCCCGACACGTGGTGGCTTCAAGCTTTCCGATCTGGAGTAACAAGTCCAGGTCCTTCTCAAACATGGAGAGGGACCCAGAGTCGTGGGCCTCTGAAGATTAGTGGCAAAATCGCACAAACCGAGTTGAGATCGGTTGTGCAGGTCCCTAGATTGGAACGAATCCAAACCAGGGGGAGTTGCCACAACACCAGAAGAAGTCGAGGCTGGAGCGGACTCCAACTCGATCTGTGCTGCGGAAGCGTGGAGCGGCAAGTTGTCGAGCCCGTCGACGAACTTGTCAAGGTCGCTGCGGAGATCCGCAGCGGAGGTTTTTGGCTTCATGTATGGAGTAATAGTAGAAATATGGGAGCGAGGCCCATGTAGTAAAGTACATATAGTACTAGTCGTGAACTAGTAGAATGGAGTAGTACTTGTTGATCTCCGGTCGCCTACAGAAGACAATTCCTTGGGTGGGCCATGATAATTCACATGTTGCCACGCAAAAGACGTCACAGTTGGACCAAAGGAAGTGACGACGAGGACTTCATGTGGGGTTGATCAGTTCCGTGGTCGGGCCACGACAGGTCGTATGTTGCCGTGTGAAGATGTCTTGGTTGGCTAAGGATGAAAACATCATAGATGCTCGATATTCGAGGAGTTTGGGACCACCTGGACATCAAGGTACTGTAAGCGATAAGACCCTGGTCCTTTAACCTTGTACACGATGAAGGGTCCCTCCCATCGCGAATTGAACTTGTGTAGCCCGGTTTCGTCCTGGATACGGTGAAGGACCATATCTCCAATGTTGAAAGATCGTCGTTGAACGTTCCGATCGTGGTAACAATGGACTCCTTGTAAGTAGCGGGCCGACTGGAGCAAAACATTGCATCGGACTTCTTCTGCCGAGTCGAGTTCGAGATGTCTTGTGTCATCAGCCTCGCCTTCTTCGTACATCTCCAATCGAGGAGATTGCCACATGACATCAGTCAGTAATATAGCTTCGGACCCATAGATGAGAAAGAAAGGTGACTATCCTGTGGCTATGCTTGGTTGTGTGTGAAGACCCCAGATTACTGATGAGATCTCATTGATCCACTTGCCGCCCTTTTTGCTATTCTCTAGAGTCATTTCTTCAAGCCATCAAGAATCAAGCCGTTGGTGCGCTCAACCTGGTCGTTGGCCCATAGGTGAGCCACTGAAACATACTTGACCTCAATGGCACCGCGTTTATAGAAATCCCAAAAGTGATGCGAGTGGAAATTGGATCCTAGGTCCGTGATGATAGTGTTGCGGAAGCCAAATCGGTGCAAGATGTCACAGATGAAGCTAACCACTCGATCTGCAGAGAGCTTGGTAATTGACTTGTACTCGATCCACTTCGTGAACTTGTCGATAGCTACCAACACATGAGTAAAACCTCCTGGTGCAGTTGTCAAAGGCCCTATCATGTCTAGGCCCCCGCATGCAAACAGCCATGAAGGAGGTATGGTAATAAGGTTGTGGGCCGGGACATGGGGCTGCTTGCTGAAGAACTGGCAGTTTGTGCACCGGCAAACGAGTGCTTCGATGTCTGCCAAAGCAGTCAGCCAGTAGAACCTAGATTTGAAAGCTTTGCCGACTAGTGTGTGAGAAGTAGCATGGTTCCAGCACACACCTTCGTGAATCTCCTGGAGTATTTCTCTGCCTTCCTCCGTGTGGGCACACTTCATGAGTATGCTTGATGCTGATCCACGCTTGTACAAGTTGTCCCTAGCTAGAACGTACCCTTTGCTTCGCCTTAGGATGCGTGTGGGCTCAACACTTTTTGGGTCGATGCCGGGGGGTAGTTTGTGCTCCTTGATGTAGTCGAGAAACGTCACCCGCCAGTTGACCTCAATCATCAAGACCTCTCGGTCAGGTTCTAGTGAACCCTGAGCGATGGTGCTTTGATCTGGTAGCTTGATGGATGGGTAATGCAACTCGTGAACAAAAACTTCTGGTGGGATGTTGGCTTGATCAGAACCCATTTTCGAGAGCACATCCGCTCCCACATTGTTGTCGCGAATCACATGATTAATTTCCAGTCCCGAGAACTTGTTCTCAAGCTTGTGTATTTCCATGACGTACGCGTCCATGGCGTCCTTGTTGATGTCCCACTCTTTGTTGATTTCTTGGACCACTAGCAAGGAGTCGCTGAAGATAAGTTGTCGCTTGATACCCAGAGAGACTGCCAGGCGTAGCCCGTGCAATAGTGCCTCGTACTCGGCTTCGTTGTTCAAGACCTCAAATAGTATTTGAAACACATACTTGAGTTGTTCTCCTTTTGGACTGATGAAGAGTACTCCCGTGCCACCGCCTCCGAGCTTGAGTGAGCCATTGAAGTACATCACCCAATGCTATGGCTGGTTAGCTGGGGCTTCCACTTGGTTTACTCGCCATTCTGCTATGAAGTTGAATAGTGCCTGTGACTTGATGGCCGTTCGAGGCTTGAAGTCAAGAGTAAGAGCCCCTAATTCCACTGCCCACTTGGAGATGTGCCTGGTGGCATCCCGATTGTGGAGGATGTCCGCCAATGGGAAATTAGTGACCACTGAGATGTTGTATGCATCAAAGTCGTGGTGAAGCTTCCTAGAGGTGATGAGTATAGCGTAGAGTAGTTTTTGAATTGTCAGGCAACGAATCATGGATTCAAAAAGGACTTTGCAGATGAAGTAGATGGGCCGCTGCACACCGAAGTCATGGCCTTCCTCTTGGTGTTCCACCACGATTGCCGTGCTGACCACATGAGTAGTCGTAGCGATGTACAGTAACATGTTCTCACCTTGTTGTGGAGCCGTTAGGATGGGGGGCAACTGCAAATGATGCTTGAGATCTTCCAGCGCGTGGTTCGCCTCCTCGGTCCACTAGAACTTGTCGTAGCATTTGAGCAAGAAGGGTAATCCCAATTCTCCAAGTCGCGAGATAAATCTGCCTAGGATCACCATACAACCTGTGAGCTTCTGGACATCCTTGATCATCCGTGGAGCATCCATCTCTGTAATGGCAGTGATCTTCTCTGGGTTTGCTTCAATTCCTCAGTGACTAACAGTGAAACCAAGTAGTTTTCCTTGTGGCACGTCGAAGATGCACTTGGTTGGGTTAAGCTTCCATCAAAACTTGCGTAAGCTGTTGAAGGTTTCCTCGAGATCAGAGATGAACTCGTCATGGGCTCTAGTCTTGATGACCACGTCATTCACGTAGGCTTCGACATTGCAATATAGCTGATTAGCAAGGCATATATGGATAGCCCGCTGATAGGTGGCTCATGCATTCTTCAACCCGAAGGACATGGTTGTGTAGGCATATGCTCCAAAGGGGGTGATGAATGATGTCTTGATCTGGTCTTCTTCCTTAAGAGCAATCTGATGGTAACCCGAGTAGCAATCAAGGAAAGAGAGCAGGGCGCACCCAGCCGTAGAGTCGATGACTTGGTCGACGTGTGGGAGCGCGAAGGGATCCTTTGGGCAATGTTTGTTGAGATCAGTGTGATCCCACACGGCCTCCATTCATTATTGTTCTTTTTCAAGACTAGTACAGGGTAGGCTAACCACTCGAGGTGGTAGACTTCTTTAATGAAGCCAGCTGCCAGTAGTTTTGCTAGCTCATTTTGTTAGAAATATGCCCTAGAGGTAATCATAAAGATGATCATATTTCGTTGTATCCATGATTTATTATATGTTCATTGAATATCCATGAAAGGAAA
Source organism: Panicum hallii (assembly GCF_002211085.1). NCBI lineage: Eukaryota > Viridiplantae > Streptophyta > Magnoliopsida > Poales > Poaceae > Panicum > Panicum hallii. Next base: position 29,739 of record NW_020356300.1, read on the forward strand.
CTTGTATTGATTGGCAATTGTGTGAATTGCTTGTGAGACCCTTTACTTGTATGGTTATTCTAATGTTGTTCCTGGTCGAAGTTCATGTATGAACACACATGAATATTAGACTAGCACATGCATTAGTTGATGACTGTTCCATAAGTCATAGACATGGAGATGTCAAACTAATAATGTGGGCACATGTATGACATGAGATTGGACCGACCCAACTCAAAAATAGTGATTTCTCAGTACACAATGTGTACGCTGTATCCTTAGACCTGAGATTGCCGCATGTACTCAAGATGTGAATCGACCTCTTAGGAGCCATCAAACGCTACTCCGTAAGTGGGTAGTCATAACGGCGGTTCTCAGGTTTGTCAAGAAGCATGCTGCGAGACATGGTCAGTCAAAATGGGATTTGCCCCTCTCTGCTTGAGAGAGATATCTCTGGGTCCCTCGAGTGATCAAGAAATGCATGGCCGTGCTAGGGTTAAGTGTTAACCAAGGATTCTGGATCATGGCATCGAGAAAGAGAGGTTAGCTTGGAGTTAGACCAAATATCATGAGGCAAAGGAAATAGCATGTATATGAGATTGTGACGGCTCGTCTGATATGATCTTTGCGCACGCATAGGAGTTGACACGTCTTGCTAGAGGCTGCTGTCAACTATTGGTCGAGTAGGAGTACTCGGGCCATGTCTATTCACACATGAGCCCATAGAGTCACACACTTAAGGGGCTGAAAGCCCAATGAGGATATGATCTGAATTAGACTAGGCTTAGGTGCACTAATGAGCCTCGGTTAGAAAGCCCATTAGTGGGCGCCTATATAAGAAGGGATGGGGGAGCATGGAGGAAAAAAACCTAATTTCCACGCTTGCTGGCAGCCGCCTGTTCCCACGCTCGCGCCCACGGTTGCCCTTGCGGACCTAGCAGTCCGGAGTGCGACGCTTCTTCCCTATACGTGTGGATACCTTGGAGGTGCTGCATCTGCTGCACGAGGACGAGCCGCATGTGAGAAGGTATTGCAACTACACTGCCGGTGACCGACTGCACTACCCCGACGCGCTACAGAAGTTCCACACCCGCGCATCTAGTGGTAATTATGTGACCTATAACAGTAGTTTTCCTGGTTTATGCGGTGAAAATTTTTGTTTATCGCTAGCGTAGCCCACCTCATATCCCTTCACTTCTTGATGGCCTCCCTCTTGTCGGGAGCGAAGCGTCATAGTCACTGCTTCTTCAGAGTGGCTTTGGGGTCGACTTTTAGGCAATGCTCAATCAACTCCTTGGGCACACCTGGCATATCCGCTGGTTTCCACACGAGTATATCACGGTTAGCCCTAGGGAGCTGATGAGCGCGCTTTCTTATTTTTCACTCAAGCCGCCTCCGATCAAAGCAGTCTTGGACGAATCGCCTTCTTGTAGCTGGATGGCCTTGATGCTGATGTTGCTAGGGTTGGGTTTTACCCTCAACTAGCTAGGCCTCTGGCTCGAGATCTTAATCTCTGAGTCGGTGAGCTTTTGCACGGCCTCGAATACTTCCGTAGAGGGTTCTGGCACGCATGATGTCGTGACTTACTCGATCGCCTCTTGGTCGCAGTCGCACGACTTCTTCAAGTCACCGCGGAACATGAGTACGCCTGTCTTGCCTAACATCTTGAGTAGTAGGTAGACGTAGTGAGGCACGACCATGAATTTGGTCAATGCTGGTCTGCCGAGGATGGCGTGGTATGATAACTTGAAGCCATCCACCTCGAACTTTATGTTCACCGTGCGGTAGTTGTCCTTCGTCCCAAAGGTGACTGGAAGGACTATTGAACCAAGTGGTGTAGCCGCGTTTCCCCGGATAATGCCGTAGAACGGAGCTCTACTACGGGTGAGCATCTTGGAGATGTTCAGTCCCATCTTCTTCAAAGTACTCGCAAAGAGCAGGTTGAGGCCGCTCCCGCCGTTAATGAGTACTCGAGTCACCTGTGAGCCCGCAATGATAGGATCTAGGACGAGCAGGAATTTTCCCAGCTCAGAGAAGCTGGTCTTATGATCATCCCTAGAAAAAGAGATCGGGACCTTGCTGTATCTCAGAGGCTTTTGTATGGCGGGCTCGATAGAGAGGATTTCGCACAGGGTCAGCTTTTGCGCGTGCTTGGAGGGGAAACCGCTGTCTCCGACGAAGATGACGTTGACGACATTCTTCAAATCTTGGAAATCTTGAGCCCACGACTTGTGTAACACCCGCGTTTTTTATCTTATTTAAATTGCATTACCAATCACTTGCTTAAAATTTTTTTTAAAACCTTTTCCACCGCTCGAGCTCCCGAAGCCCACCCCCCGATTTTCTGTCATCCCGACATTGCACAGTCCTCTTTTTCCGTAGAGCCGCCCATCCCTCTTACTTTTCCACTGGCCCCGCTGTCCCATCGCATCACCATCGTGTCGCAGTCGGCCGCATGCGCCTGCCCGGCCGCGATCGTCGGTGCCGCGCACGTGTCCTCTCTTTTCTTTTCTCATATTTTGTTCAAATCCATTTTATTTCTCTCTTCTAACTTTTTTCACAGACTCTTTTTTTTTGCGCTGGCTTCCTCTTTCTATTTCACCCCTGTGCTACCTGCTGCCTTCTTGAGCTGTAGCCCGCTCCTTGCATGCACGCGCAGGCCAGCGCATGACCCGCCGCTGCCCCTATTGCTGGCTGTGCACGCGCGCTCGCATCACGCCGCCCACGTCACGCCACAGCCGCCGTGGCCGCTGCTACATGCTGTGCCGCTGCGTGCTTGCTGCCCGTGCATGCCAAGCCGGCGTGCGACCCGCTGCTGCGCTGGCCCGTCTCCGTCCCATCCCCTCACCCTTGCAGCTTGCGCCTTGTCCCTGAGCATCCCAGCCGCCATTAATGGCGAGGTTCCTGTACTGCCCGTGATCCTCCCATGCCGGCCATCTCCCCTCTCCCTCCCGGCCTATAAATCAACCCTCGAGCCGCCCCTCACTCCACCCACACCGCCCCAGCACCTCCCCTCCTCTACCTCGCACTGCAGCTCGCCGCCGCCGCTCACCATTGCCGGCCACCACCCATCTCCATGGACAGCCCTCCGTAGACCGTCTCCGCATGAGATGAGGGCCGGAATTGGACCCCCTCGGCCTCCTCTCCGTTTTCCCCTTCTCCCCGGGAGTTGCCATGCACCAGGGGGCCGACGCCCATGGCTGGCCACCCCCTCCTACTGTTCCCCTCCCCCTCCTGTTCTGTCTCGAGGAAGAAGAAAGGCAGACATGTGCATAACCCCCTCCACTTTTCCTCCTTATGCAGTCCGCAGCCCTCCACCTCCGTCTCCCAAATATTCAACCAGAGCTCCTTCTATCTCTTTATTTCATTACAAATAGGTCCTCGTCCTTTTAAACTACTCCCTAAATGACCTTTAACTCATTAGTTCATGCGATATTTTGTTCCAAATCGATTCCAAACTCCACCACGCATCAAATATTCTCTCCAAGTCTCAGGATCCACATCCGACAAATATAATAGTCTTCTCTATTTTTTAATCGAAGCTCTCTATTTCCCTCTCTTTTTTTAAGCTCGTCGGCGAACTTTGTTTTTATTGTGTGATTTTTTGTGTGTCGTAGCCGATGGTGTGACCGAGGAGGAGCAGGACCGTGAGCCAAAGCCCGAAGGCCCGTACCTCGAGGAGGAGCTTCCGGAAGGCTTTGAGGACGGCAAGTCCAATCCCATCCTTTGATGCATATTTATCCCAGTTTTATAAACACAACCTATTGGCCTGTTTTATAAAATGCATTGTTGCAAGATATGGTTGGTAGCCATCCCTGATTGCTATGATGATTCCTTGATGACCTAGATTAATGTCTATATAGGGTTTGCTCTGTTGAACGTTAACTACTGCTAGAGATGCTTAGGTCCTTTTATTCCCTTTATTATATTTTAATCATGACCACAACGCGCTTTATCGAAAATAAAGGTGTGAGTGTTTTCAAAAGATAAAATGGGATTTCAGGAAAATAAAAGAAGGATATAATCTGATGAGATGGACGGTGTTTCCTGTGTGAAATGCTACTGGTGAGCTTGTACCTTTGCGGTTGAGAATGGTTGGGAGATGTCCGTCTTGTCAATGTAAGGATGAACTGAGGTGTCATTTTGCCTAACCCACTTATCGTACAACCACTCGACCGTTGTGTGGGCAACGGTTTAGCATAAACCCCACTAGTTGTTCTGCTAGCCAAAAGGAGAGCTGGTGAGCAACGGGAGATCATAGAGAAGGAATACGATCTGTGTGAGTTATGTCCCGGTTATGACTTTGTTGATAGGTCATTAACCCCATGGTTGCTTCCGTGTTGGCTAGTTAGATTCAGCTAAGGTGGGTAATGGCTTTGTTAGGATCCGCAGTGACACTAAGGTATCCGTAGTGCGGTACCCTACTTGTGGGTAAAGTGTACAACCTCTACAGAGTGTAAAATCTATTCGAATAGCCATGTCCACGGTATTGGATGATTTACGGCATGGTCACTTCAATAGACATTTTGGGATGGTTGGTTTTGTGACGTGGGTTGTTTTGAAAGTGTTCGGTAGTTGTGCCATGAGCTACTGTGGATGTGGAGTCCGGTAGCATTAAAACTTGGATCCTTTGTGTAGGATCAACCCCACTTATTGTTCGAATACTACAGAAATATTTTGAGAAAACTCTTTTATTAAATGAACACTTGCATGTGTAAAACCTCGCTTTATCGCAAACGAACCCTAGCCTTATCCTTGATATATCCTGTGCATGATCTTTATTATCCCCCTTCGTGGGTGTGGTTGGACTTGTTGAGTACGTATGTACTCACTCTTGCCTAGTTTTTACAGAAGAGGATCCGAACTTCGTTCCTGAAGACGTCGAGTAGGACGCCGTCCTGCACCCAACCTTGCCTGTGGTTCAGGGTCTCCACAGGAAGCTTACCATGGCGCAAGACTCTAATGTTATCCTAGATTTCATTGGCACTTTAGTTTGGCTTGTAGTCCTTATGTTGTCCCTCTTGATAGTGGCGCTTCAGTGCCCGCTACCTCGATGGTTTGTATGATAATGAACCATCTGATGTAATAAATGTGTTATCAGCCTCCTGGGACAGATATTTGTGTCACATTTAGTCACCTTGGATGAGGAGACGCTTCAACTTGTCACCCTCATTGTTGTCCTCCTGATCCTTTCGCTTTTCATCTTGAGGAATAGATGGAGCATTGAGTGACTTGAGGAGGCTGACGCACTCGAAGAGTGTATGCCGTGACTTCGGGTACATCGAGCATTGTTTGTGCAGGACTTTCTCAAACTGTACTTGATTGCTCCCCGACTTCTTGCCCCGTGGATTGCGCTCCACAGCTGCGACTTCTTGGTCTGGCTTGCACTTTCGAGGATTCCTCAAGTTGTTCCACTGGCCCTTGTCAAAGTGGTTGTTGCCGTTGCCCTGCTTGTCGTTGTTGCGCTTGGGGAAGCGAATGTTCTCCTTGTCCTCCTGGTCAGCCACCGTGCCATCATGTCACGCAGTTCCATGGTGGTAGTTGGGCAGTTGCATCCGATGTCATGGTACATGTGCTTTGAGAAGAGGCCGTTCTGGAAGCAGTGGATGATGTCCTCATCGGTGATGTTGGCGATGGTGGCTTGCATCTCGAAGAAACACTGGGTGTTGGACCGCAGTATCTCGTTCAGCTCCTACTTGACCTGGGACAGATCGTGGCGAGTATCTGCTCAGATCATGGATCCTTGGAAGTTATCGATCAAGGCCCATTTGAGGTCCTCCCAGGAGTCGATGGAGTTTGGTTTAAGGCTTTCAAGCCAAGTGAGTGGGCGGATTCCAAGGCTACCGAGAAGTAGAGTGCCTTGGTGGAGTTGGATCCCCCTGAGACCTCAATGGTGACGGAGTAGCAGTGGATTCACTAGCATGGGTCTTGCTTGCCATCGTACTTGGGGATGCCGAGTGGTTTAAAATCCTTGGGGTAGGATTTCTTCGTGATGTTAGAGATGAAGGCGGGAAGCGGTCGTTAACATCATCGTCATGGTATCTATTGGGACGGGCCCTTCTCCTTGCCTCGATGATGCGCTGCGCGTCGCGATCATCATTGATCTTCTGCCTTAGATCAATCGTGGGAGCATCCTGGCGGTTGGCCTCGAATGGAGCTTCGCCTTGAGGCCTTGCATCACACCAGTTGCGAGGTGGGCGAGTGGATTGCTGCACCTCTTGTTCAATGTTGCCATGCAAGGACTGCTGGCCATGGGATTGCCATGGCCGACTAGATTGTCCTGGTTGCGCTAGAGATTGTTGTTCCTCTAATATCCGGTGCCTCCTCCAGGGGTGCGACTAATCTGCATAGAGTCACCATGGCGCTCAGATCTCGAGAGCATGTTTTGCGATGAGGACACTAGATGTTGCCCATCGAGTTGCACGAGCGCGCGCTGGGTTAGATACTGCAGCCTTTGTATCTGGGGGTTGGGTGGTAATTGTTGATCTAGGAGCGCTGCTTCTACAATGGCGCCAATCGGTGTGCGATACTCCCAATCTACGGCTACTGCGAAAGCGTTGTTGAGGTTCCTTTGGTGCATTGGGTTGCGTGCGTGGTTTTCCATGTTCCGCCTGCGCTAGGCGCGCTTGGTGTTCTTCAACCACCAGATCCTTCTGTGCTCCTCATTCTTGTCCTGGGGGGCGTCCGCCGTATGCTCGTCGACATACACGTCCGCGAGTAGCTCAGCGTCGTACTCGGAACCGGGCTCATCATCATTCACATTGTGAAGGGAAGCCATGTAGACTTGACGATCCGGCGAGTTCTCAGCCGTATGGCTGTACTCAACTAGCTCTGTGCTACCCTCTCCCTCTTCCAAGATGGTAGAGAGGGGTTTGCCCTCCTCGAAGGGTAGTTTCTGCGTGAAGGCCACAAGGCAAGAGTCGTACTCGAGTAGTTCAGAGGGCTCTAAGCCCTTCCAGTACACGAAACAGCCTTGCGGCATAGACGTTATGGTCAAACCTAGGTGACTACCTGAAAAGGATTCGGTGTGGTCATCAAGTTGTGAGTGGTTGTCGAGAACAGGGGCCTCCTGACAAGTGGTGGCTCCCTCATCCTCGAGTCCTCCTCGGCTACTTGAAGGTGTAGTACTAGTCAACGAGTACTCTTCGTTTGAGTCCGAGTAGTTGTTGACGATGGGGGCCCCCCGACAGGCGGTGGCTCCCACATCCTCAAGCTTGAGCAGACGATCTATGTCCTCCTCCAAGTCGGAGAGGGACTCTGAATGTGAAGGTGCCTTAGATCGGTTTGAGTCCGATCCGACTAGTTCTGGTGCAGCACGAATTGAAGTCGCGTCAAAAATGGACATCTCTTCGATCTGCCCGACTATATCGGGGAGTAGAAACTCATTGAGGTTCTCGATGAACTCATCGAGGTCGCTACGTCGAGTTGTCGTAGAGGCCTCTGGCTTCCTGGAGTCGGCTAGGTGGCTATTGAAGTCACCCAAGCCATTGGTGACGCGGATCCAGGAGCCAAAGATGAAAGTTATGCCCTCATCGAGCACGGTGCTGGTGAAGCTGAAAGATGCCATCGAGTTCTCCGGTGGATGCTCGATGAACACTTGTACCTAGCGTGCCAGCTGTCGATGTTTTACTGCCACGCCACCGAGGATACCCCAAGGTCACCAGTTTGTAGGTAGGGTGTCACCGAGATTAGGAACTTGAAGGTGCAAGAAACACAAAGTTTAGATAGGTTCGGTCCACCAAGAGCGTAATACGGTTTGTATTGCCTTAGGTATTGATCGGGGTGATCTCCTGCATAAGGCACGAGTTGTCTCTCATGCTCCCGTTTGGTGGGGGTCCCTGTCAGACCCGGGCACATGGGACTGCTCACGTGACACACTCCACCTAGGATATAGGATGGGACATGGCCCACGCCCTACATCTATTGTAACTACTCATAATGCAGTAGGATTACTCGTATAGTAGATAGACTAGCCAGACACGGTAGGAAACTACCCGAGAAGTATTCGAGTAGGACGCCTGGACTTGTACCCGACTAGGACTTTCATGTAAACCTGTCCCCCCAGGCTATATAAGGTGGACAGGGAACCCCTCGGGAACAATCATCATCAAAGGCAATACAAACCACATAGGACGTACGGTATTACGCTCTCGGTGGCCCAAACCTGTGATAGGAGGTCGAGTCCCGATCTTCTAAGAGGTACGGTAAACTTGATTGGTGGAGAACTCGACATTGATGATCCAAGGCTCCAAATGAACAGAACCCCGCAATCGCTACACCACTGCTTTGTTGGTTATTACCCATGTCACATGAATGACCTCGCCACGAAGGCTTATCCCTGCAAGCACAATCAAGAACACAAGCAAGAACAGGAGATGCAATCAAACAGACTTGATAACAAGGTGGAGTCTCACAAACCAGTGAACGGCGACACGGTTCGATGACAGATTGATTCTAAGCAAAACCCAAACACTAAAATGGTGACTGCTACTGAATAAAAGGGAGTTAGGGATGTGCAAGTCCCCTGGACGCAACCCTAACAGACTTCAACATGGTACACGGGCCAACGGCCCAACAGATGGTGACACAGCACCCTAACAGATTCTGGACGCCCACTTGTGTCAACGGTTCCCGTCGACTCAGAAGGAATTTTGAGGTGGGACCAGTGCCATTGGAAGCTCTATGCAATTTTGGTTCCAACCATATATAGAACATCCAAATCTAACTCCGTATGTGGCCAGGGCGTCAGTTTTGGTGAAGCAAGGTTTTGGAATCCGAGGTAGAGTCGAAGTCGAGTTGGGCATGGACTCCTCCTTGGTGTGAACGTTTTAGCTCCTCCTCCTTGACTCCTTGGCCTTCTCCAAGTCCTTGCTGGTCCTCTCCATTGTTCCTAATCAATAACACATGCATGGAACCAAGCGTAAGTTCTGAAAAATAATTGACAAGGTTAGAACGTACCTAGAGATCCAACTGTCGCGCACATGCTCTAGTGATCGGTCCTTGCATTGTATGCAAAGGAGAGATATCCTCATCAACCTATCTAAAACCTTGCATTCCTTTGCACCTTCGAGTTCCTAATCTCGGCAACACCCTACCTACAAACTCACCACCTCGGAGGTATCCCTCGGTGGGCGTGGTGGTAAAACACCGACAATCCATGCCCACCCTTATATAGTGTAACACCCTGAGGTAATTTCCTTAAATTTTAATGAATTTATTTGGGCTTAAATAAATTTTTCAGGCTTTTCCTTAATTTTTGTGGCATTTAAGGTAATTTTATAACGCAAGTAATTAAAATTTATCATAGGATTAAAGTGTTTGTGCATTCATGCCGCAGCATTGAATTCAAATTGTAGTTTGAATTCAAATAGTTTGTTTGAATTAGTGAGTTAGAAAAATAAAAGAAGAAAAGGAGAAAGAATGAAAGAAGGCAGCCCAACCCAACAGCCGGCCAGCCCAGCCCAGCACCCCTCCCCTTCTCTCTTTCCCCGCGGGCTCTCTCTCCCTCTCTCTTTTCTCTCACGGGCTCTCTCTTCCCCTGGCCCATTTCCTCCCTCGGGCCTCTCTCTTCTTTCCCTTCCCGCGTGGGCCGCACGCCAGCCCATCCCCTTGCCCCTCAGCCCGAGCGCTGCGCCCTCCTCTTCTCTCTCTCTACCAGGCCGGCCCCACCGGTCAGACGCTCCTTCCTCCCAGCGCCAGACTCCCCCCCACTCCTCTGTTTCTCCCCCGCCGGCCGGCCGCTCGGCCACTGGCCGTGGCCCCGCCCCACCGCGCTCCTGGTCCCTCCCCCCCGAGCCGCACCTTGATCCCGTCCGTGCCTAGGAGCTTCTAGAAGTACGCCCGCGCACGGATTTGGACGACGCCGCAACGGCCCGTGAGATGCGGCCGCTCGGTTACTCGGTTGACCCGCACGCCAAGGCCGCTTTCCCCTTTTTCTTAGCCCGGCCGCTCTCTCGCGTTTCCCCTCAGCCGTCGTTGCCTCCCCCAGCTTTCCCCCCCGTGCCCTAGCGCCGCCGTGCCGCCACTCGGATTTGCGCCGCCGCCGACCGAGCTCCTGCGCCACCGCGATACGACACCGGCGCCGCCAATCCTCGGCCCTTACCGCCGTCGCAGCACCCCGGTAGGGTAAGGACCCTCTTCCGCCTCTTTTTCCCCTCGGTCTCGCCTCTCCGCGGCCGCGCGCGCTCGCCGGCGTCCCCGAGCCGCTCGCCGCCACCGCCCCGCCGCTACGGCCCAGATGGCCGCCTCCTTTCCCTCCAAAACAGTTCCCCGTACGCCTCTCTATCTCCTCGGCCTGATCCCGTTCCAAACCAGCCACAGGAGCGCGGGATCGCATGTCCTCCGGCGAGGCGCCGCCGCGAAAGCCGCCTCCGGCGAGCAATTGCCGCCGCCAGCTCCTGTTTCTTTTGCCCCTTTTCATCCTGGCCGCCCGATCCACAATCCACGGATCAAAACAGAAACCGCGTACCCCTTCGTTCCGAACCGCAGGATCCAAATCCAACCGTTCTGATTAGATCTTACCGCTTCAGCCTGGCCATTTTGCTAAAGAGTCCCTATCCTTCTTGGAAATAAACCCGCAGTACACCGTAGTTCAAAAAGTTTCGCAGACAGGTCCTTTTCCCCTCGTTTAGGCCCCTGGCTTTTCTGGAAATTGAACCCACGGTCCAAGCCTCGTGTTTTCACGAGCTAGCCCCTGTGTCTAGGCTTTAATTATGTTTAAGTCCTCGGGTTTGGTGCAGAACCCCCTGTAAGTCATGTTTTTCTTACAAATAGGTCCCTGGACCCTGTTTCGAGCGTAGTTTCCGCGTTTTAGCTCCGTTTTAAGCGTTCTTTATATCCACGCGATCGTTATAACGCGTAGATTAGTTCTAGGCTAGTTCCATGTGCTGTTCTATTGTATTGGTGTACTGTTTTCTTATAGTTTTCTATTGCTTGTGCATGTGTGTATGTGTGGGCCATGCTTGATGATCGTGAGTAGACGCGGAGCCTTTGGACCAGTACCAGGAGCAGCCGTCTTCCGAGCAGTTCGAGCAGCAGCCGGGAGAGTACGAGGAAGGCAAGTATAACATGAACCTCCTATCACTTTTAAATACAATTTCATACTGCATTTTAATACTATATACCTATAAGGACTTCCTAGCCACCTTTATATCCTTATATATATCCTATGGGTTGCATTTTGGTTAGTTGTGCTAGGTTGCTGCGCTATAACATATCTTGGTCCTTTTTAATTAATTTGAATAATGGTCTTATGCAACTTAATTCTGGAGCCGACCCTCTGTGCTGTGTGCTTGGGTGATTTGTGCGTCCTTAAAAGATGTTTTGTTAGAAACATGGTTTAGGGGGCCAGCACGGTGCTTAGTGCTTGGTTGGCCACTCTCCATAAGGACCGGTTCATAGAGCGACAACCTGGGACAACCGCGCAACCACAAGACTGGAATGGGACGGTCTTGACTTACTAATTAGGTCATTTTGGTTCGGGGGTAACTTACCTGCGTGGGCAAGAGGGGTGGTAAGCTTCAATGGTCCCTGCTCCTCCGGCTTGGTCTGTGCTGTGTGTCTTGTACCCCCGGAGGTGGGCCCCATCGTCGCTGATCCAGAATCCTTAGCGGTTACACCTTACCAACGTGATTCTTTGTAACGGTCTCGTAGTGTGCTTGCTAGCCATCTCACCTAAGGAAGTGTGATGAACAACTAGCGTAGCTCACGACTTGTGGGTAAAGTTGTGCAACCTCTCGAGAGTGTAAAACTGATATATCAGCTGTGCTCACAGTCATGAGCGGCCCAGATCCTCCGTCTGATTAGTGGGGTTATCAACCTTTGACGAGGGCGATTCCCCGGGTGGTTTTGGTTTGGATGGTTCTCAGTAGTTCTTAATTAATATTGATTAATTCTTATGCAATTTGGAATATGGTAACTCATCCACTTGTAGTAATTAGCTTTAATAAAATTTGCCAAGATTAAAAGCTAACGCAGTTGAGTCAGCTAACCTTAGAGCCTCATACTCGTGTTATACTTGTTGAGCACTAGTTTGTACTCACACTTGTCTCTCTACTCTTCTGTTCTATTTTGGATATCTTCGACTGCTGCTCAGTGCCCGGCAATGTGGAGGATTACGTCAGCGGCTTCGACGACTTCTAGGTGTTTGTCTCCCAGTCGACGTCCCTGTGGCACCCAGCTCTTCATGTATCTCTTTTACGCTTCCGCAACTCTTGAACCGATTCTTGATTCGGTTGTAATAAAATAATTCATTTATGATTCGTTTACGATTTATATTAATGTTATTCCTGACATGTGTTGTGATATCTTGATGATCTGTTGTATATATGCGTGACTTGATCCTGGCGCATATATGATTGCTCGATTTATGTTCTTATAAATCGGGTGTGACAGATTGGTATCAGAGCCGTGTCGACTGTAGGACGAAGCCTAGGTAGGATTGGTCGAGTTTAGGACTTCTTTTCTCTTGCTGCCTCCGCAAATCCTCAATCATCATGGTTTCTGCTTCTATTCCTTGAGTCTTAAGCCCTAGATTTGCTATCTCCCCGTCTTTTCTGAGAAATAGCTTGAGCTTTCCGTAGACGTTGGCCTGAGTCGCCTAATCCGGTAATTTATAAGTTTAGGTTGTCCCGATAAAAATACGCTAGAACGAGTGTGTTAGTTGAGTAGTGTGGAAAACTCGACTAAGTTGTGAATATTGAATGTTTGTTATTGTGCAAATGTTTGATTTGGATTTTTTGTTGATTGCATAGTCTAGTAGTTAAACTTGTTCATGCAAATCGACCTAACCCAACTTGAACTAAATAATAAAATTGAGTTAGAACGTTGGGGCAAAAACCTATATTCCTTCCTTTCTGTCATATCCTTCCGAAGTTTCATTTCCGCAGCTGCACGATATTTTATTCTTATAAATTTCGTTTGTTGCAATCAGATGGTGAACACCAGGCGCACCGGTTCCGGTCCTGACCAACAGGAGCAGAACGACCAGAGCACCGGTCAGCCGCTGCCGATGCCGCCACCACTGACCCCGGAGCAGTTCTTCCAGCTCCAGATGCAGATGATGGCGACCCTGAACAACACCGTTCAGGCTCTGCAGCAGATTCATGCTCAGCCACCGCCCCCACCGCCGCCTCAGCCCCGTGACAGGTGTGCGGATTTCCTGAGAGGTCACCCGCCGACCTTCTCTCACGCCACGGACCCACTCCAGGCGGACGACTGGCTTCGCTCGGTGGAGCGCCAGTTGGTTGTTGCGCAGTGCGACGACCGGGAGCGAGTCCTTTACGCAGCGGGGCAGCTGCGAGGCTCCGCTCTTGACTGGTGGGAGTCCTACCCAGCTCGAGATCGTGAGGCTCTCACGTGGGACCAGTTCCGTGAGCGTTTCAGGAACCATCACATTCCTGAGGGCATTATGAAGATGAAGCAGAAGGAGTTCCGTGCCCTTAAGCAGGTAAAATTTAACGGAATTCCCTACCATTCCTTTGAGCTTGATCTATCCTTGATTTCTTTCGTAAACTTGACCAATTGAGCGATTTCTATCCTCGTTATCTGTGTTCGTTATTTCAGGGATCTATGACGGTGACGGAGTACCGTGACCGTTTCCTTCAGCTTGCCCGCTACGCCCGTGCTGACGTCGCTCGTGATAGCGACAAGCAGGAGTACTTCAAGGAGGGGCTGGATGATCACATCCAGTATGCGCTGCTGAACCACCGCTTCGACAACTTCAACCAGCTGGTTGATGCGGCCCTCAACACCGAGCGTAAGCGCCGGGAGATTGAGGATAAGAAGAGGAAGATGGCTCCATCCTCTTCGGGCAGCAACACTCGCCCCCGCTATCAGCATCCACCGCCGCAGCAGCAGCACAGGCCGCCCCAGCAGTACCAGCAGCGGCAGCAGTACCCACCTCGTCCTCAGCAGCAGCAGCAGGCGGGACAGGGTCAGAGGCTTCCGGCGCCTCCGGCTCCACCAGCTCAGAGGCAGTGTCACACCCGATTTATAAGAACATAAATCGAGCAATCATATATGCGCCAGGATCAAGTCACGCATATATACAACAGATTATCAAGATATCACAACACATGTCACGAATAACATTAATATAAATCGTAAATGAATCATAAATGAATTATTTTATTACAACCGAATCAAGAATCGGTTCAAGAGTTGCGGAAGCGTAAAATGAATACATGAAGAGCTGGGCGCCACAGGGACGTCGACTGGGAGACAAACGCCTAGAAGTCGTCGAAGCCGCTGACGTAGTCCTCCACGTTGCCGGGCACTGAGCAGCAGTCGAAGATAACCGAAATAGAACAGAAGAGTAGAGAGACAAGTGTGAGTACAAACTCGTACTCAACAAGTATAACACGAGCATGAGGCTCTAGGGTTAGCTGACTCATCTGCATTAGCTTTTAGTCTTGGCAAAGTTTTATTAAAACTAATTACTACAAGTGTATGAATTACCATAAACCCAATTGCATAAGAATTAATCAACATTAATTAAGAACTACTGAGAACCATCCAAACCCAAAACCACTCGGGGAATCGCCCTCGTCAAAGGTTGATAACCCCACTAATTCAAACAATTCTACTTGAATTCAAATACAATTTGAATTCAAACCTATACACTCAACACAAACAAAAATAATGCACCAGCATGAATGCACAATCAAGTTGATCTTATAATTAATTTTATTTTCTTGCGTTATAAATTGCTTTAAATGCCACGAAAAATTAAAGTAAAGCTTGGAAAATTTATTTAAGCCCAAATAAATTAATTAAAATTTTGAGGAAATTACCTTAGGGTGTTACAAACCTACCCCCCTTACAGGAATCTCGTCCCGAGATTCGGATAGGCTAGCTAGCAAAGAGATCGGGGTATGTCTTCCTCAGCTCGTCTTCTCGCTCCCAAGTAGCCTCATCCTCCGTATGATGACTCCACTGAATTCGGCACATCTTGATCTTCTTGTTCCTGGTAATTCTCTCAGATGTCTCCAGAACCTTCACAGGATGCTCGATATAGGTCAGATCCTCATGCACATCCAACCCTTCTATCGGTGCTTGCTCTTCTGGCACTCTCAAGCACTTCTTCAGCTGAGACACGTGGAACACATCGTGCACTCCCGAGAGATTGAGTGGCAACTCCAACCGATATGCCACCTCACCTTTCCGTTCCAACACCTTGAACGGACCAATGTATCGAGGAGCTAGCTTCCCTCGTACATTAAACCTGCGAATTCCTCTCATCGGCGAGACCTTCAGATATACATGATCACCCACTGCGAAGGTCAAATCTCGGCGACGAACATCCGCATAACTCTTCTGACGAGTCTGTGCGACCCTCAGATTCTCTCGCACCTGCTGCACCAACTGTTCGGCCTCTTCAACAATATCTGGACCAAACACCTGCCTCTCGCCAATCTGATCCCAATACAGCGGAGTCCTGCATTTCCGACCATACAGGGCCTCAAACGGGGACTTCTTCAGACTAGCCTGATAACTGTTGTTATAAGAAAACTCTGCATATGGCAGGCATTTATCCCAGCTGGTACCATACTGAATATCGCAGGCCCGAAGCATATCCTCCAACACTTGGTTGGTTCTCTCTGTCTGCCCATCCGTCTGAGGATGATAAGCAGTACTGAAGCGCAACTTCGTATCCAACGAATCGTGCAACTGCTCCCAGAACCGTGAAGTGAACTGAGATCCTCGATCAGATATAATCTTCTTCGGAACACCATGCAGACAGACAATCCTGGAGATGTACAACTCTGCGAGTCTAGCACCGGAGTAAGTAGTGTTCACCGGAATGAAGTGAGCAACCTTCGTCAACCGGTCCACTACTACCCATATGGAGTTGTACCCTTTCTGAGTACGAGGCAAGCCAACAATAAAATCCATAGTGATCTCCTCCCATTTCCACTCTGGAATCTTCAACGGCTGCAATAACCCTGCTGGCCTCTGATACTCTGCCTTGACACGCTGACAAGTGTCACAGATAGCCACGTACTCCGCAACGGAACGCTTCATTCCAGACCACCAGAATCGTTCCTTCAGGTCGTAATACATCTTCGTGCTGCCTGGATGGATAGAATATGCTGTATCATGGGCCTCACTCAGAATCAACTTCCTGAGATCCGCTACGTCCGGCACACATATACGACCCTTGTACCACAAGGTACCCTGATCATCCTCTCTGAAATGAGGAGCCTTGCCAATCTTGAGCAACTCACGAATCTCCTGCAGCTTCTGATCTTCCTTCTGATGCTGCCTGATCTCTGCCTCTAGAGTGGGTTCCGCCTCGAACGATGTACCCGAGGTATGATGCAAGAAACCCAGGCTCAACTGCTCAAACTCCTCGCATAACTCCTGAGGCATCTGAAAAGCCACGGCCATGTTAACATAGCTCTTCCTGCTCAGAGCGTCTGCTACAACATTAGCCTTGCCCGGATGATAGTGAATCTCCAGGTCATAATCCTTGACCAACTCTAGCCATCTTCTCTGCCGCATATTCAGCTCACTCTGAGTGAAAATATACTTGAGGCTCTTGTGATCGGTGTAAATATCACACCTCTGCCCAAACAAGTAATGCCTCCATATCTTCAGAGCATGCACAACTGCGGCTAACTCCAGATCATGAGTGGGATAATTCAGCTCGTGCCGGCGCAACTGCCGCGAGGCATAAGCTATCACTCTGCCTTCCTGCATCAGAACGCAACCAAGACCATCCCTCGAAGCATCACAATACACTGTGAACCTCTTGCTCTGGTCTGGCAGAGTAAGGACTGGCGCCGTGGTCAACCTTTTCTTCAGCTCCTCGAAGGCACTCTGACGCTCATCAGTCCAAGAGAAATCCACACCCTTCTCCAGCAAGGAAGTCAAAGGCTTCGCAATCTTGGAGAAATTCTCAATGAACCTCCGATAATAACCTGCTAAGCCCAGAAAAGAGCGAACTTCCTTCACCGTCTGCGGTACAACCCAGTCAAGCACATCCTTCACCTTCCCGGGGTCCACAGCAATACCTCCCTTGGAGATAACATGACCGAGGAACGGAACCTCGTCAATCCAGAACTCGCACTTGCTGAGCTTGGCATACAGCTTGTGCTCTCTGAGCCTCTGCAACACAAGCCTCAGATGCTTCTCATGCTCCGCTTCTGACTTGGAATATATCAGGATATCATCAATAAATATCACCACGAAGGTGTCCAGATAATCCATGAAAACCTTGTTCATCAGATGCATGAAGAAAGCCGGAGCATTAGTCAAGCCGAAGGACATGACTGTATACTCGTATAACCCATACTTGCAGGTGAATGCCGTCTTCTGAATATCCTCAGGACGAATCTTCAGCTGATGATAACCCGAACGCAGATCAATCTTCGAAAATACACAAGCACCCTGAAGCTGATCAAAGAGATCCTCAATACGGGGCAAGGGATGCTTGTTCTTGATAGTGACTGCATTCAGATCCCGATAATCGACGCACATTCTCTTCGCGCCATCCTTCTTCTCTACAAGCAATACAGGAAAAGCCCAAGGAGAGAAACTGCGACGGATATAACCCTTAGCTAGCAACTCGTCGACAGTCTTCTTAACCTCCTCATGCTCGACAGGAGCCATACGATAGGGCCTCTTAGCAATAGGAGCTGTGCCAGGCAAGAGATCAATAGAAAACTCAATGTCGCGATCAGGCGGCATACCTGGCAGATCATCCGGAAAGACATCCGGGAATTCAGACACCACGCGAATACCATCCGTGGGTCTAGCCTCCATCTGATGAAGAAATCCAGAGGGCTCCGTAGCTCCAACGGTAACCTCCTGACCATCCGGTGCCGACAGAAGAACCGTCCTCTGAGCACAATCTATCCGGACTCCCCATTTAGCAAGAGTCTCCATCCCGAGGATCACATCAATACCCTTGGAGTCAAGTACCATCAGATTCGCACTGAAATCTACCCCCCTTATAGCCACACTGACTCTGGGACAGAAGACCTGAGACCTCAACTGCCCTCCCGGTGAAGATACTATCATGCACCTCTTTAATGTGCTAGTAGGAATACCATGATGCTCAACAAAAGACTGGGTGATGAAAGAATGCGTAGCACCAGTATCAAAAAGCACTGTAGCAGGATGGGCATTAACCATGAACGTACCAATCACCACGTTGGGAGCCTCGGCCGCTGACTCGGCCGTCACGTGGTTCACCCTGCCCTGAGCTGGGGCCTTGGGCGGTGCTGCACGCCCCTGCTGTCCCGCCTGCGCCTTCCGAGGGCAGACGTTGGCGTAGTGCCCTGGCTCGCCGCAGTGGAAGCACACTCGAGGAAGTGCCGGAGCCTGCTGCCCAGGAGGAGGAGTGGGCGCTCCCTGCCTCTGAGCTGGTGGAGCCGGAGGCGCCGGAAGCCTCTGACCCTGTCCCGCCTGCTGCTGCTGCTGAGGACGAGGTGGAAACTGCTGCCGCTGCTGGTACTGCTGGGGCGGCCTCTGCTGCTGCTGCGGTGGAGGATACTGGTAGCGGGGACGGGTGTTGCTGCCCGAAGAGGATGGAGCCATCTTCCTCTTCTTGTCCTCAATCTCCCGGCGCTTGCGCTCGGTGTTGAGGGCCGCATCAACCAGCTGGTTGAAGTTGTCGAAGCGGTGGTTCAGCAGCGCATACTGGATGTGATCATCCAGCCCTTCCTTGAAGTACTCCTGCTTATCGCTATCACGAGCGACGTCAGCAGGGGCGTAGCGGGCAAGCTGAAGGAAGCGGTCACGGTACTCCGTCACCGTCATAGATCCCTGAAATAACGAACACAGATAACAAGGATAGAAATCGCTCAATTGGTCAGGTTTACGGAAGAAATCAAGGACAGATCAAGCTCAAAGGAAATGGTAAGGAATTCCGTTAATTTTTTTTTACCTGCTTAAGAGCACGGAACTCCTTCTGCTTCATCTTCATGATGCCCTCAGGAATATGGTGGTTCCTGAAACGCTCACGGAACTGGTCCCACGTGAGAGCCTCACGATCCCGAGCTGGGTAGGACTCCCACCAGTCAAGAGCGGAGCCTCGCAGCTGCCCTGCTGCGTACAGAACCCGCTCTCGGTCGTCGCACTGCGCAACAACCAACTGGCGCTCCACTGAGCGAAGCCAGTCGTCCGCCTGAAGTGGGTCCGTGGCGTGAGAGAAAGTCGGCGGGTGACCTCTCAGGAAGTCCGCACGCCTGTCACGGGGCTGAGGCGGCGGAGGAGGCGGTGGCTGAGCATGGATCTGCTGCAGAGCCTGAACGGTGTTGTTCAGGGTAGCCATCATCTGCATCTGGAGCTGGAAGAACTGCTCCGGGGTCAGGGGTGGCTGCATCGGTAGCGGCTGACCGGTACTCTGGTTGTTCTGCTCCTGCTGGTCAGAACCGGAACCGGTGCGCCTGGTGTTCACCATCTGATTGCAACAAACGAAATTTATGAGAATAAGATATCGTGCAGCTGCGGAAACGAAACTTCGGAAAGATATAACAGAGAGAAAGGAATATAGGTTTTACCCCCCCAACGTTCTAACTCAATTTTATTATTTAGTTCAAGTTGGGTTAGGTCGATTTGCATGAACAAGTTTAACTACTAGCCTATGCAATCAACCAAAAATCCAAATCAAGCATTTGCACAATAACAAACATTCAACATTCACCACTTAGTCGAGTCTTCCACACTACTCGACCAACACACTCGTTCTAGCGTATTTTTATCGGGACAACTTAAACTTATAACTTACAAGATTAGGCAACTCAGGCCAACGTCTACGGAAAACTCAAGCTTAAGACTCAAGGAATGGGGGCAGAAAAATGATGGTTGAGGATTTGCGGAGGCGAGCAAGAGAAAAGAAGTCCTAAACTCGACCAATTCTACCTAGGCTTCGTCCTACAGTCGACACGGCTCTGATACCAATCTGTCACACCCGATTTATAAGAACATAAATCGAGCAATCATATATGCGCCAGGATCAAGTCACGCATATATACAACAGATTATCAAGATATCACAACACATGTCACGAATAACATTAATATAAATCGTAAATGAATCATAAATGAATTATTTTATTACAACCGAATCAAGAATCGGTTCAAGAGTTGCGGAAGCGTAAAATGAATACATGAAGAGCTGGGCGCCACAGGGACGTCGACTGGGAGACAAACGCCTAGAAGTCGTCGAAGCCGCTGACGTAGTCCTCCACGTTGCCGGGCACTGAGCAGCAGTCGAAGATAACCGAAATAGAACAGAAGAGTAGAGAGACAAGTGTGAGTACAAACTCGTACTCAACAAGTATAACACGAGCATGAGGCTCTAGGGTTAGCTGACTCATCTGCATTAGCTTTTAGTCTTGGCAAAGTTTTATTAAAACTAATTACTACAAGTGTATGAATTACCATAAACCCAATTGCATAAGAATTAATCAACATTAATTAAGAACTACTGAGAACCATCCAAACCCAAAACCACTCGGGGAATCGCCCTCGTCAAAGGTTGATAACCCCACTAATTCAAACAATTCTACTTGAATTCAAATACAATTTGAATTCAAACCTATACACTCAACACAAACAAAAATAATGCACCAGCATGAATGCACAATCAAGTTGATCTTATAATTAATTTTATTTTCTTGCGTTATAAATTGCTTTAAATGCCACGAAAAATTAAAGTAAAGCTTGGAAAATTTATTTAAGCCCAAATAAATTAATTAAAATTTTGAGGAAATTACCTTAGGGTGTTACAGGCAGGGAGCGCCCACTCCTCCTCCTGGGCAGCAGGCCGCTGCACTTCCTCGAGTGTGCTTCCACTGCGGCGAGCCAGGGCAGTACGCCAACGTCTGCCCTCGGAAGGCGCAGGCAGGACAGCAGGGGCGTGCAGCACCGCCCAAGGCCCCAGCTCAGGGCAGGGTGAACCACGTGACGGCCGAGTCAGCGGCTGAGGCTCCCAACGTGGTTATTGGTACGTTCATGTTTAATGCCCATCCTGCTACAGTGCTTTTTGATACTGGTGCTACGCATTCTTTCATCACCCAGTCTTTTGTTGAGCATCATGGCATTCCTACTAGCACATTAAAGAGGTGCATGTTAGTATCTTCACCGGGAGGGCAGTTGAGGTCTCATGTCTTCTGTCCCAGAGTCAGTGTAGCCATAAGGGGGGTAGATTTCAGTGCGAATCTGATGGTGCTAGACTCCCAGGGCATTGATGTGATCCTTGGGATAGAGACTCTTGCTAAGTGGGGAGTCCGGATAGATTGTGCTCAGAGGACGGTTCTTCTGTCAGCACTGGATGGTCAGGAGGTTACTGTTGGAGCTACGGAGCCTTCTGGATTTCTTCATCAGATGGAGGCTAGGCCCACGGGTGGTATTCGCGTGGTGTCTGAATTCCCGGATGTCTTTCCGGATGATTTGCCAGGTATGCCGCCTGATCACGACATTGAGTTTTCTATTGATCTCTTGCCTGGCACAGCTCCTATTGCTAAGAGGCCCTATCGTATGGCTCCTGTCGAGCATGAGGAAGTTAAGAAGACTGTCGACGAGTTGCTAGCTAAGGGTTATATCCGTCGCAGTTTCTCTCCTTGGGCTTTTCCTGTATTGCTTGTAGAGAAGAAGGATGGCGCGAAGAGAATGTGCGTCGATTATCGGGATCTGAATGCGGTCACTATCAAGAACAAGCATCCATTGCCCCGTATTGAGGATCTTTTTGATCAGCTTTAGGGTGCTTGTGTATTCTCGAAGATTGATCTGCGTTCGGGCTATCATCAGCTGAGGATTCGTTCTGAGGATATTCCGAAGACGGCATTCACCTGCAAGTATGGGTTATACGAGTATACGGTCATGTCCTTCGGCTTGACTAATGCTCCGGCTTTCTTCATGCATCTGATGAACAAGGTTTTCATGGATTATCTGGACACCTTTGTGGTGATATTTATTGATGATATCCTGATATATTCCAAGTCAGAAGCGGAGCATGAGAAGCATCTGAGGCTTGTGTTGCAGAGGCTCAGAGAGCACAAGCTGTATGCCAAGCTCAGCAAGTGCGAGTAATGGATTGACGAGGTTCCATTCCTCGGTCATGTTATCTCCAAGGGAGGTATTGCTGTGGACCCCGGGAAGGTGAAGGATGTGCTTGACTGGGTTGTACCGCAGACGGTGAAGGAAGTCCGCTCTTTTCTGGGCTTAGCAGGTTATTATCGGAGGTTCATTGAGAATTTCTCCAAGATTGCGAAGCCTTTGACTTCCTTGCTGGAGAAGGGTGTGGATTTCTCTTGGACTGATGAGCGTCAGAGTGCCTTTGAGGAGCTGAAGAAGAGGTTGACTACGGCGCCAGTCCTTACTCTGCCAGACCAGAGCAAGAGGTTCACTGTGTATTGTGATGCTTCGAGGGATGGTCTTGGTTGCGTCCTGATGCAGGAAGGCAGAGTTATAGCTTATGCTTCGCGGCAGTTGCGCCGGCACGAGCTGAATTATCCCACTCATGATCTGGAGTTAGCCGCAGTTGTGCATGCTCTGAAGATATGGAGGCATTACTTGTTTGGGCAGAGGTGTGATATTTACACCGATCACAAGAGCCTCAAGTATATTTTCACTCAGAGTGAGCTGAATATGCGGCAGAGAAGATGGCTAGAGTTGGTCAAGGATTACGACCTGGAGATTCACTATCATCCGGGCAAGGCCAATGTTGTAGCAGATGCTCTGAGCAGGAAGAGCTATGTTAACATGGCCGTGGCTTTTCAGATGCCTCAGGAGTTATGCGAGGAGTTTGAGCAGTTGAGTCTGGGTTTCTTGCATCACACCTCGGGTACGTCGTTTGAGGCAGAACCCACTCTAGAGGCTGAGATCAGGCAGCATCAGAAGGAAGATCAGAAGCTGCAGGAGATTCGTGAGTTGCTCAAGATTGGCAAGGCTCCTCATTTCAGAGAGGATGATCAGGGTACCTTGTGGTACAAGGGTCGTATATGTGTGCCGGATGTGAATGACCTCAGAAGGTTGATCCTGAGTGAGGCTCATGATACAGCGTATTCTATCCATCCTGGCAGCACGAAGATGTATTACGATCTGAAGGAACGATTCTGGTGGTATGGAATGAAGCGTTCCGTTGCGGAGTATGTGGCTATCTGCGACACTTGTCAGCGTGTCAAGGCAGAGCATCAGAGGCTAGCAGGGTTATTGCAGCCGTTGAAGATTCCAGAGTGGAAATGGGAGGAAATCACTATGGACTTCATTGTTGGCTTGCCTCGTACTCAGAAAGGGTACAACTCCATATGGGTAGTAGTGGATCGGTTGACGAAGGTTGCTCATTTCATTCCGGTGAACACTACTTACTCCGGTGCTAGACTCGCAGAGTTGTATATCTCCAGGATTGTCTGTCTGCATGGTGTTCCAAAGAAGATTATATCTGATCGAGGATCTCAGTTCACTTCACGGTTCTGGGAGCAGTTGCATGATTCGTTGGATACGAAGCTGCGCTTCAGTACTGCTTATCATCCTCAGACAGACGGGCAGACAGAGAGAACCAACCAAGTGTTGGAGGATATGCTTCGAGCCTGTGCTATTCAGTATGGTACCAGCTGGGATAAATGCCTGCCGTATGCAGAGTTTTCTTATAACAACAGCTATCAGGCCAGTCTGAAGAAGTCTCCTTTCGAGGCCCTGTATGGTCGGAAATGCAGGACTCCATTGTATTGGGATCAGATTGGTGAGAGGCAGGTGTTTGGTCCGGATATTGTTGAGGAGGCCGAACAGCTGGTACAGCAGGTGCGAGAGAACCTGAGGGTTGCTCAGACTCGTCAGAAGAGCTACGCGGATGTTCGTCGCCGAGATTTGACCTTCGCAGTGGGTGATCATGTATATCTGAAGGTCTCGCCGATGAGAGGAATCCGCAGGTTTAATGTACGAGGGAAGCTAGCTCCTCGATACATTGGTCCGTTCAAGGTGTTGGAACGGAAAGGTGAGGTGGCATATCGTTTGGAGTTGCCTCTCAATCTCTCGGGAGTGCACGATGTGTTTCACGTGTCTCAGCTGAAGAAGTGCTTGAGAGTGCCAGAAGAGCAAGCACCGATAGAAGGGTTAGATGTGCAGGAGGACCTGACCTGCATCGAGCATCCGGTGAAGATTCTGGAGACGTCCAAGAGAGTTACCAGAAACAAGAAGATCAAGATGTGCCGTGTTCAGTGGAGTCACCACACGGAGGATGAGGCTACTTGGGAGCGAGAAGATGAGCTGAGGAAGACGTATCCTGATCTCTTTGCTAGCTAGCCTGTTCGAATCTCGGGACGAGATTCCTGTAAGGGGGGTAGGTTTGTAACACCCTGAGGTAATTTCCTTAAATTTTAATGAATTTATTTGGGCTTAAATAAATTTTTCAGGCTTTTCCTTAATTTTTGTGGCATTTAAGGTAATTTTATAACGCAAGTAATTAAAATTTATCATAGGATTAAAGTGTTTGTGCATTCATGCCGCAGCATTGTTTTATTTGTGCTGAGTTTATAGATTTGAATTCAAATTGTAGTTTGAATTCAAATAGTTTGTTTGAATTAGTGAGTTAGAAAAATAAAAGAAGAAAAGGAGAAAGAATGAAAGAAGGCAGCCCAACCCAACAGCCGGCCAGCCCAGCCCAGCACCCCTCCCCTTCTCTCTTTCCCCGCGGGCTCTCTCTCCCTCTCTCTTCTCTCACGGGCTCTCTCTTCCCCTGGCCCATTTCCTCCCTCGGGCCTCTCTCTTCTTTCCCTTCCCGCATGGGCCGCACGCCAGCCCATCCCCTTGCCCCTCAGCCCGAGCGCTGCGCCCTCCTCTTCTCTCTCTCTGCCAGGCCGGCCCCACCGGTCACACGCTCCTTCCTCCCAGCGCCAGACTCCCCCCCACTCCTCTGTTTCTCCCTCGCCGGCCGGCCGCTCGGCCACTGGCCGTGGCCCCGCCCCGCCGCGCTCCTGGTCCCTCCCCCCCGAGCCGCACCTTGATCCCGTCCGCGCCTAGGAGCTTCTAGAAGTACGCCCGCGCACGGATTTGGACGACGCCGCAACGGCCCGTGAGATGCGGCCGCTCGGTTACTCGGTTGACCCGCACACCAAGGCCGCTTTCCCCTTTTTCTTAGCCCGGCCGCTCTCTCGCATTTCCCCTCAGCCGTCGTTGCCTCCCCCAGCTTTCCCCCCCGTGCCCTAGCGCCGCCGTGCCGCCGCTCGGATTTGCGCCGCCGCCGACCGAGCTCCTGCGCCACCGCGATACAACACCGGCGCCGCCAATCCTCGGCCCTTACCGCCGTCGCAGCACCCCGGTGGGGTAAGGACCCTCTTCCGCCTCTTTTTCCCCTCGGTCTCGCCTCTCCGCGGCCGCGCGCGCTCGCCGGCGTCCCCGAGCCGCTCGCTGCCACCGCCCCGCCGCTACGGCCCAGATGGCCGCCTCCTTTCCCTCCAAAACAGTTCCCCGTACGCCTCTCTATCTCCTCGGCCTGATCCCGTTCCAAACCAGCCACAGGAGCGCGGGATCGCATGTCCTCCGGCGAGGCGCCGCCGCGAAAGCCGCCTCCGGCGAGCAATTGCCGCCGCTAGCTCCTGTTTCTTTTGCCCCTTTTCATCCTGGCCGCCGATCCACAATCCACGGATCAAAACAGAAACCGCGT
Source organism: Panicum hallii (assembly GCF_002211085.1). Lineage (NCBI taxonomy): Eukaryota > Viridiplantae > Streptophyta > Magnoliopsida > Poales > Poaceae > Panicum > Panicum hallii. Next base: position 55,329 of record NW_020356300.1, read on the forward strand.
ACCCCTTCGTTCCGAACCGCAGGATCCAAATCCAACCGTTCTGATTAGATCTTACCGCTTCAGCCTGGCCATTTTGCTAAAGAGTCCCTGTCCTTCTTGGAAATAAACCCGCAGTACACCGTAGTTCAAAAAGTTTCGCAGACAGGTCCTTTTCCCCTCGTTTAGGCCCCTGGCTTTTCTGGAAATTGAACCCGCGGTCCAAGCCTCGTGTTTTCACGAGCTAGCCCCTGTGTCTAGGCTTTAATTATGTTTAAGTCCTCGGGTTTGGTGCAGAACCCCCTGTAAGTCATGTTTTTCTTACAAATAGGTCCCTGGACCCTGTTTCGAGCGTAGTTTCCGCGTTTTAGCTCCGCTTTAAGCGTTCTTTATATCCACGCGATCGTTATAACGCGTAGATTAGTTCTAGGCTAGTTCCATGTGCTGTTCTATTGTATTGGTGTACTGTTTTCTTATAGTTTTCTATTGCTTGTGCATGTGTGTATGTGTGGGCCATGCTTGATGATCGTGAGTAGACGCGGAGCCTTTGGACCAGTACCAGGAGCAGCCGTCTTCCGAGCAGTTCGAGCAGCAGCCGGGAGAGTACGAGGAAGGCAAGTATAACATGAACCTCCTATCACTTTTAAATACAATTTCATACTGCATTTTAATACTGTATACCTATAAGGACTTCCTAGCCGCCTTTATATCCTTATATATATCCTATGGGTTGCATTTTGGTTAGTTGTGCTAGGTTGCTGCGCTATAACATATCTTGGTCCTTTTTAATTAATTTGAATAATGGTCTTATGCAACTTAATTCTGGAGTCGACCCTCTGTGCTGTGTGCTTGGGTGGTTTGTGCGTCCTTAAAAGATGTTTTGTTAGAAACATGGTTTAGGGGGCCAGCACGGTGCTTAGTGCTTGGTTGGCCACTCTCCATAAGGACCGGTTCATAGAGCGACAACCTGGGACAACCGCGCAACCACAAGACTGGAATGGGACGGTCTTGACTTACTAATTAGGTCATTTTGGTTCGGGGGTATCTTACCTGCATGGGCAAGAGGGGTGGTAAGCTTCAATGGTCCCTGCTCCTCCGGCTTGGTCTGTGTTGTGTGTCTTGTACCCCCGGAGGTGGGCCCCATCGTCGCTGATCCAGAATCCTTAGCGGTTACACCTTACCAACGTGATTCTTTGTAACGGTCTCGTAGTGTGCTTGCTAGCCATCTCACCTAAGGAAGTGTGATGAACAACTAGCGTAGCTCACGACTTGTGGGTAAAGTTGTGCAACCTCTTGAGAGTGTAAAACTGATATATCAGCTGTGCTCACAGTCATGAGCGGCCCAGATCCTCCGTCTGATTAGTGGGGTTATCAACCTTTGACGAGGGCGATTCCCCGGGTGGTTTTGGTTTGGATGGTTCTCAGTAGTTCTTAATTAATATTGATTAATTCTTATGCAATTTGGAATATGGTAACTCATCCACTTATAGTAATTAGCTTTAATAAAATTTGCCAAGATTAAAAGCTAACGCAGTTGAGTCAGCTAACCTTAGAGCCTCATACTCGTGTTATACTTGTTGAGTACTAGTTTGTACTCACACTTGTCTCTCTACTCTTCTGTTCTATTTTGGATATCTTCGACTGCTGCTCAGTGCCCGGCAACATGGAGGATTACGTCAGCGGCTTCGATGACTTCTAGGTGTTTGTCTCCCAGTCGACGTCCCTGTGGCACCCAGCTCTTCATGTATCTCTTTTACGCTTCCGCAACTCTTGAACCGATTCTTGATTCGGTTGTAATAAAATAATTCATTTATGATTCGTTTACGATTTATATTAATGTTATTCCTGACATGTGTTGTGATATCTTGATGATCTGTTGTATATATGCGTGACTTAATCCTGGCGCATATATGATTGCTCGATTTATGTTCTTATAAATCGGGTGTGACATATAGTCTGGGGGGATAGGGTTACATGAGAATCCTAGCCAGATACGAGCTTAGGAGTCCTACCCGACTACTACTCGGGTAGTTTCCTTTTATTCCGACTAGTTCTACTACTGCTCGAGTAGTTCTACTACGGTACGAGTACTTACAGGTGGTGTAGGGTATGGGCCATGTCCTACCCCTTATCCTGTAAGATGTACACCATGTGTGTAATCCCAAGGCCCCGAATCTGACAGCCCCTTTAGTAAACTACACATAATACTAGTCGAGAACTAGTAAATGGAGTAGTATTGAAAGTATGGGAGTGAGTCCCCTTCAGTAAACTACACGTAGTACTAGTTGAGAACTAGTAAATGGAGTAGTACTGTAAGTGTGGGAGCGACGCCCCTTCAGTAAACTACACATAGTACTAGTCGAGAATTAGTAAATGGAGTAGTACTGGAAGTATGGGAGCAAGGCCCGTTCAATAAACTACACGTACTACTAGTCGAGAACTAGTAGTGCTGGAAGTATGGGACCGATGCCCCTTCAGTAAACTACAGGTAGTACTAGTCGAGAACTAGTAAACGGAGTAGTACTGGAAGTGTGGGAGCGATGCCCCTTTAGTAAACTCCATATAGTACTAGTCGAGAACCAGTAAACGGAGTAGTACTGGAAGTGTGGGAGCGATGCCCCTTTAGTAAACTATACATAGTACTAGTCGAAAACCAGTAAACGGAGTGGTACTAGAACTATGGGAGCGAGACCTCTTCAGTAAACTACATATTGTACTAGTCCAGAACTAGTAAATGGATTAGTACCGGAAGTATGGGAGCGAGGCCCCTTCAGTAAACTACACGTAGTACTAGTCGAGAACTAGTAAATGGAGTAGTGCTGGAAATGTGGGAGCGATGTTCCTTCAGTAAACTACACGTAGTACTAGTCGAGACCTAGTAAATGGAGTAGTACTGGAAGTGTGGAGCGATGCCCCTTTAGTAAACTACACATAGTACTAGTCGAGAATTAGTAATTAGAGTAGTACTGGAAGTGTGGGAGCGATGCCCCTTCAGCAACATAGAATACTAGTTGGGAACTAATAATCTGAGCATCACTAGAAATAGAGATAGGTGACTAGAGATCAATTGGCAAAGGAGAAAAAATATCTTGCTGGTAGCTTAGTCGATTCCTTGCGCGGGCCATGAGAATTCACATGTTGCCATGCGAAAACATCACGATTGGCCCGAAGGAAGTGACGACGAGGTCCTTCACGTGATTTTGATCAGTTCCTTGGGTGGGCTAAGACAAATTGTATGTTGCCATGCGAAGATGTCTCGGTTGGCCCGAAGGAATAGATTATGCAATCGTTCACATGCGTTGTTACGAAATTGGTCGGTGTGCGAAGATGACTCAGTTGGCCCGAAGGAATTCCTTGGGCAGGCCAAGGTGGCGCTGAAAATGTGGATGAATGGACAAAGGCCCTGTTTTGTGTAAATTCATTGATCCCATGACTGAGTGGTTGAACAGGTTCTTTGGGAAAAAAACCCCTTGTTTCGAGATAAAACTCAAGACAATGGTTACATAAATTCCCTAAAGATCTCCGAAAAACCTCCTTGAATTGGGTCTCAATCTTTGTTAAATGGTGGAGCTCCCATGGCCCTTCGAAGGGTTTAACATTCAAAGGTGGAATGCTTGCTCTTCGGGTGCCATGGGCATCGCTTGTGTAGAGCCTCCTCGAATTGCTTCTTCGAGTTGAGGGTTCTCTTTCTCTGGGTGGGTTGTTCCCCCGCTTTTGGCTTGCGCTTCTGAGTTGTACCCAAGTAGTCGAGGGGCATATGATAGTTGGTGGGGCTATAGGCCTCCACCTCGTCGCGCTCCTGCTGTCTAGCGATGATGACGTTGCGAGCGTCCCGGCCGGCATTGATGATAGTGCGGAGGTCACTCGTGGAAGAGTCGTAGAGGTTGCCGCTCCCCTGCTGGTTCGTCTCGACCATGCGGTGCCTGCGTTCGGCACGCTTCGCATTGATGAGTTTACGACGTTCCTTAGATGTCTTCTGCATCTTCTACCTTGATGTTGTCTAGGAATTCAATACCCATTGTTACGTCCACGTCTTCGTCAAGCGGATCAAGGAGGTAGTCATCATAGTCATCTAGCTGGACCCGCTCTAGGCCTTCACAGTCCTCGCTGGTGTGAATCATGAACACTTCTTGATTGTACACGAAGCGTTTGGTACTCCGCACCACCTGGCCCTCGTCTTCATCATCGGAAGGAGGGAAGGGTCTGCCTTCTTGAAAAGGGAGTTCGCCGGGTGTGGTAATGGATCATGGTGGACCTAATTTGAGAAACCTGGGGGGTTTCATGCCCTTCCGATGCTCAAACCTGCCTGACCAATCTGATCCCCTTACCAGACCCCGGGGGTTACTTATTATAGGTGTCATATGAGCAGCCGAATCCGAGTAGTTGTCGGAAACAGTAGCCCCTCGATGCGCGGTGGCTTCTCCTTCTACGAGTGGTAGTAGATGATCCAAATCCTCATCCAATGCGGAGAGGGTTCTGGGTTGAACCGCCTCAGACCAAACTGGACATGGCTTGGGGGTTTCAAGTTTGCCGATGAAGTTGTGGAAGTCATAGCTGAAATCTTTCAGCTCCCTAGGTTGATACGCCGAAGGGTGGATTCTGCCAGAGTAATGCAATCTGCAATACCTTTGCTGACTCGATGGATGCTGGAGTAGATGTCATCTGTGGCGATGGGATGGTGGTGTTGAGGCTCGGAGTGATTCCGAGTCGGGGACGCTGAGTCACCATGCTGTTGGAGAGCGTCTTCCGTGAGCTTAATGCACTCGGCGATGTTGTCGTCTACCTTATCAATTCCGATGATCAGATCGTCCGATTTGAACAATGGGCGAGGATTTGCCCTGATACGGCTCGCGTAACTTCCGATAAGGTCGGAAAGTTGAATTCCGCTGAGATCATCAGCAAGGTCGTCGATGTCACAGCTGGATGCTGAAGTTGATGCCTCTAGATTCTTGGGTGTGGCCAGGTGGTTGCTGAAACTGCCTAGGGCGTTGGCTATGCAGACCCAAGAGCCAAAGGTGATCATTGTGCCCTCATCAGGCACGGCGTTGGTGAAGTTGAAAGATGCCATCGAGTTCTCCGGTGGATGCTCGATGATCACCCCTACCTAGCGCGCTAGCTGTTGGTGTTTTACCACCAAGCCCACCGAGGGATACCCCCGAGGTGGTGAGTTGTAGGTGAGGTGTCGCCGAGATTAGAAACTCGAAGGTCCAAGCAACACAAAGTTTAGACAGGTTTGGGCCGCTGAGAGCGTAATACCCTACGTCCTGTGTGGTGGTTTGTATTGCCTTAGGTGTTGATCTGGTTGATCTGTTTGGAGGGGTTCCCTGCCCGCCCTTATATAATCTGGGGGGGACAGGGTTACATGGAAATCCTAACCAAATACGAGCTCAAGAGTCCTACCTAAGTACTTATTGGGTAGTTTCCTTCTATTCCAACTAGTTCTGCTACAGTACGAGTAGTTTCAACTAATGTAGAGCGTGGGCCATATCCCATCCATTATCCTAGAATATGTACTCCATGTGCGCAGTCCCGTGGCTCCGGGTCTGACACTAAAGGAGCGTACGCAGCTTGTGTTGAGCGTGGTGCACCTCAGGCACCACAGGTTCTGGGAGTCCTTCGAGCAGAGTCGCAGAGGCAGCAAAGTTCTAGCTCGCTCAGGCAAAGAGTGGGGGTCCATCATCGTCTTCAAGGATCCTCCAGTGGATGTTGCGGAGTTGGCGCGTGTGCGCCCACCATCTCTACAGCGTCCAATCTCGCGCTCGAGTTTGGCGTGTTCCTGCTCTAGCTTGAGTCATGCCTCCTCGAGCTCCTTTTGCTGCTCCCGCAGCTACTCCAACCGCACACACGGTGGGGTTTGGTTTCTCTCCCGGGCTCTATCATCGGAGACGTTCAGGGGAGTGTTTCCATCATGGACGCTTTCGACGTGCCCCTCAGGCGGGTGCCATGAAGCACTCCCGCGAGTGGTAATGTCTTCCCCCGCTGGAGTTGGAGTAAGAGATCGCCTCCGATTCCCCCGCAAAAAGGTCTTGGAAGGACTCCGAGATGTAGTCCGTCATCCCTAGGAACTCGCTGTCTGTGGGGAGCAAATCAAAGCACAACGCTATGAGGCGTTGTGCATCCTGGACCGCGTTGCACAAGCTGAACAGGAATGTTGTCGGAATGCTCCTGGTCAAGATCTCCGGGGAGAGTGGTTCTCCTCCGGAAAGCTGCACCGTCACGTCGGTGAGCAAGAAGAGAACGCGATGCAAGTCCTCCTCGGTCAGTCGGGGACCTAGGAAGGCGTGGAGCTATCACCCTAGCCTCTCACAATCGAAATCGAGGAGCTAGCTACCCTCAGAGGCATGATCCTTCGGGGTGCTCAGCCACAACCCCTCGAAAGCCTCAACGACAGGGTCGAGGTTGGTGGTGAGAGGGGGTCGGACCGGAACGTGAACCAGCTCCAGCCCTCCCTCCATGGCAACGATGAAGTCCAGGCTCCCGAACCGCATGAGCGTGCCCGGGGCCCATCTTCCGGCGTGGTTGGCCATCCGCAGCCTGGTGGAATCGACAGGACGCGCAAAAGGCCCCTACCTGGCGCGCCAACTGTCGGTGTTTCAGACTGTCGACTAGTAAATTTGTGCTTGCACGTCTGGCTCGGATGGTGTCCAAGGAAGACACAAGGGTTTATACTGATTCAGGCAGAATGTCCCTACATCCAGTTCGAGCTACTCGTGTTCTTGCACTGGTTTGCAGTAGGGGTTACAAACGGTCAAGATAGGGAACGGGTTCCTAAGTCTCTGATAGCAAAGTGCTATGCGAGTGTGTCCGTGTCTAAGAGTTCGGTCCCCCTAGGAGAGTCCTCCCATTCCTTTTTATAAGCCAAGGGGCAGGGGTCGGATACATGAGAGAAAGAGAGATAATGTAACATTCAGGTAATTAGAGATATAGACACTAGGTAATAATGATATATGTATGCATGTTATGGTGTATATTAGTTGTAAAGAGAGAGCTAGGGGTATATTTGTAATTATTGAATTGTATAAGTACTTGAGTGTAATTGGGTAAAAGTACTACTAAGTGTCAAATCTAAATAACCATAGAGAAGAAAAGTACAAAAGTTAAGTTAAAACCTAAGAACAATAGACTCTATATGAAACTAAGGACCTATATGTGATTAACACAAAAATATAAGGGTTTACATGTGAAATGGTTGAAGTATAAAAGTCAAATTCAGGTTTACTTGAGGACCAATATGTAAAAATATAAGTAATCATGACATCCCAGGACAATTTGTAAACATACCCAAAGTTTGATCAAATTATTTGAATAGAGACAGAAGTAATTTAAATTCTACCTTTATTCATAAACTTAACTTAAAGAGTTGTAAACTTTGATTTTCTGAACCTAAGCCCTAAAACAATGTTGTAGAGTTTGAAAAACTCTACAACTTTCATATTGAGCATTTTCTCATTTGACCTTTGTAGCAGTGAGAAATTTTAGTTTACTGAGAGGTCCCTACACTTTTTGGAAATCACAAACCAGTCCCCGGACCTGTCCCCTCTCTTCTTCTTCCTCTCGCACGTGGGTCCTGCTCTGTTCTGCTCTGCCGCCGGCAGCGCTGCCCTCTGGCCGCCGCTTCGCCGCCGCCGCAGCGCCACCTCCTGCTGAGATCTTTTCCACGCGTCGCCTCCTTCCTATCCCGGTCCAATTCCTCTCCCCTGGTGGCCTCTCGCGCGCGCGCCACGGCACCCCCGAACGCTCGCCGGCCGCCACCTCCTCATCGTCGTGGAACGCTCACCACAGAACCTTAATTTCCTATCTCTCGCGCGTAGCAGCATCACTTCAACGCCTACATCTTGTTCTGCCAGTTCCAGTGCCCAATTCCGAGCGCTCGACCCACATTCCACCGCTGCCGTCCTCTCTTGCTCCGGCCACGCACGGCACGCCCGTGGGCAGTCAGCACCAGACCCTCTCCGCCCCAATCCACCCTTGCGCAAGCTTCCCCGTAGCTCACTAGTGCTCCTTGACCATCATTTGTCCGCTGATTGCAACCGGAGCTTCGCCTCCGACGAGCGCCGCCGCCGCCTTCGGCCTCACCGTGGGCAGCTCACTCCGAGCTCTCCCGCGCCACCACAACCTCCTAGCCAGCACTACATCACCCCTGTGAAGCTCCCCGACCCATCCATTAGCCCTCTAGTCCACCACCTCGACTCCCCGACGCTCACCGGCTTTCCTCCTCGCCGCCGCCGCTACTGTCTCCGTCGGTCACCCTTGATCCAGCACGTGTTCATCCAATTGATTGCACGTACACCTTCCCCATGACGTGCTGGTTCTCATGCGCAGGTTTCCAGTCGACATTCACCGCTGGAGCCTCGCCGTCGACGGTGACCCCTCCACCGCCACCTCAGGTCCTCGTCGGGATCTATCATTCCGGCCACCCCAGCCCTCGACACGTGGTGCAACAGAACCCTTGTGAGCTCCTGCACCCTTTCCTCCCCTCAGACCTCGCCACCGGTGACCGCCGTTGCCGGAACAGGACCGCCCTCACCTTGTTCTGCTTTGGTTCATAGCCCAGGGACCTCGGGTTAGAAGACTTGAAAGTCTAGGGGGCTATTTGCACACCCTTAGACTCAGATGAATAGTACCCGAATGACCCCTGGTGTAATTTAAGCTGCCAACTTTGAAATTCTATATCAATTCAGGGAAAAGTCATAAAAATGCAAACTAAATTTTGTTGGAATCTTTAGTTAAAGATCTACAACTTTGCTTAAGGGATAAACTTCAGTTTCTGAATGTTTTATACTCTAATTTAAATGTTAAGTTTAGTTACTTGTAGGTTTGAGAAATGCATAATAAATAATAGAAAAATGATAAAAATGTAAAACCAGTTGTGTTACTTTTCTTTTAACATGTAGATTTTAATAAAAATAATTATTCTATCATTTAATTGATATTTCTTAATATATAGATTTAATTACAACTAATGCATAAATTAACCTTGTGTAATTAATATCATAAATTTAAATGCTTTAAAATCAAGAAAATATTTTCCTAGTCCTGTTTTATAATAGTGTAGTCTATTACTAAATTTCCAACCTAAGGTGAGGTGGTAAATTACTAAAACAAATTGAACAAGTTATTGTAAGAACATAATATCAAAATGGAATTCATATAAATAAATAGTACAAGCAATAGATAGAATAATTTAATTATTGGGCATCACCCCAACCTGTTGCTCCATGCCATTAGTTAGAAATTTAACATAGTTAACCCTGCTATTTAATGAATCTAGATAATATAATTAGTGCTCGATAAATGACTGCCCAGTGCAGAGTAGTTAAATTGTTTATTGAAATGTAATGTTCTTTAATTGAATTGCAACTTTATCGGGAAATAAAATAAGACTATATGCATTCCATAACTTGTATTTTTGCATATCATGTAGACTCGACCGCTCTTGCCGATGGTGACTACGAGCTTATCCTGGAACAAGGAGTGGAAGCAACCGAAGAACCCGGGAACGTCGCCGAAGGTTTAACTGAAGCTCCGAAACCAAAGTTCGGATAACTTTGACCCTACCACTCCCAATCCTTCACAAGAAGGCAAGCCCCAGACATAATCCATTATTTTATTACACTGCCATTATTATCTACTTATATTTATCTCTGCATTAAGTTCTTAAGAATTGTTTGGAACCCTAGTTGCATAATTCTAGGAACCAATGTACTGAATACTAGAACTTGAGTCCGACTAGCTGCTATGCTTATAGGACCGGTAGAAGTCAAGTGATTTCCTGTCACTCGCGCGATATAGGAATTGTGATGTCTACATTCATGTTATCACTATAAGGATGAGGTATCATGGTTGAGATGATACCCCGTCTGTGTTGTGAAACTTGATAAGGCCGCAGTGTGTAGTAGCGGTGGTTAAGCTTTTGAAAGTACTAGCCACATACCGTGAAATATGGTAAGCGGTAAGCCTAGTAACTAATCGGCCCGAGGAGTGGACATACCCCCCACCACATGTATTTGCTTCTTTTGGTTACTTGGTTCGACGTGTAGGAATACGTGTTGCTGGGCAACCAGGAGTACGGATTTTGTAGTCGCGTACAGACGTACGTCCTGCACTTTGGAAGTGCGTATGGTCCTGCAGTCGCTTGTGGTGGATCTGATCCACGAGTCGGAATGAAAGGCAAACGGTTGCTTCGGAACGACCCTTTGGTGTTCCAAGCGTGTGTGTTAGGTTTACCCTTGCAAGGTTTTGAAATTCGATTCAGGAATCGTCCGTTTCTCTCGGAGATTGAGACTGCTTAATCCCTTTGCCACATAGAGTAACAAGAGCAACTTTATGATTATCAAGGATGATGTTTGATTAAAGATTCTACCATGTTTGAGTAGACATAGGTGCTTACCTAGAATGGTTAATCAACTAGAACTTGAAAACTAAAAGCTGAAATTAAGGATCTACTCTTTGTTGCTTTTCAGCTGAAAATCCTAACCAAAACTTGAAAAGCCTGCATAAGTCTAGGTACATGGCTAAGTATACCATGAGCGGGTAAGTCTTGCTGAGTATTAGCATACTCAATCTTGCTTTGTAATTATTTACTTCAGTAACCTCCCTGATGAGCCAGCTTTCATTACCCCGTGGCCCTACCCTTTGCCTGATGGTTGGTCCGTGGAATGGGATCCATCCCCGGCCAACACAGATTCCGCCGAGTGATATCATACCAGGGCTAGCATGATATCTGTAATAACGACGTGTACAATGTTCGTGTTTTCAAACTCTGCTGCTTGACTTAAAACTTGAATCTGTTTTGTAATAATGTCCCTCGTTGGACACTGACGTTACTTTTATATGCATATGTAATATATCTGCCTGTGATGTAAAGTGTAATGGCATTTATATCTCTGGACTCGCCTTCGTACGAGGTACCTTGTTGGATCCTGCTTTCGGTGGTTTATCGGGACGTTACCCGACAGGCCAAGGGATTATACCGTTTGAAGCACGAGGTAGCCTCAAGAGAGGACTCGCGTACTTGAGCCGGTGTAATTCGGGTTGGTTCTGCCACAGATAAGGAGTGGAAAGAGGAGGGTTGTCGGGATCCCGCTGCTCTCCTTCCTTTACGTGGGCCCCGGTGCCCCTATGGGGGTGTCCTATGCTGCTCCCTGGTGCGACGTGTGACGTGCACCTCGACAGGATGGACGGCGCGGCCGCCGGCGTGTCTGGTGGGCTACGTGCGCTTCGACAAGAAGGGCAGCGTGAGCCCTGGTGCGTTTAGCGGCTTAACTCCCAGTGCAGCGAGCGATAGGGGCTCGCCGTGATGGTCTTTCACCTCCGGAGGTCATGTCGAGGGTGCCCTCGCCTGTTCTCACGTCAGAGGCTTGACCACCGACGTGAGCTTTCACTCCCACAGGACCCTTAGGGTCCCACGTCCCTAAGACGGGTACGGCTGCGTTCGTACGCTCGGGGTCGGATGAGGCCTGAACTCGCACTCTTGGAGTCGGGCGAGGCGGCTCACGCCCCGCGTCTGGGCCTGATGCTGGGTCGTCGACGCTCCTTCGGCCAACGGGCCATCCACGGCCGCATGGTACCCGGTCAAGCCGAGCTGCACAGTTTGGGAGGGCTAATCCATGGCTAGCTTCCTAAAAACCGTACTTTCTTTGGGATCCATGATATTCGCCCATGTTAGCCATGATCCATTACCACCCCTACCCAGCCCACAGGCCTCTCCTAAGCCCATCTTCAGCCCATAAATAAATGGAGAGGTGATGTTCCACCGGTTTAAAAGTCTATTTTCTATGATTTCGATACAAAAGTTAAGAGTTTTATTAGTGAAAATTTTTCTTTGTTTACACTAATAAAAAACTCTACACAAAAATTTACACCCTACCCTAGAGAATGTATAGGGTTGCCACACTAGAGCTGGGCGTAGCGTAGATATAATGGTCTTTAGGGATATTGTACTTCTCTAGCACGTACGCCGGACGGGTTAGAGGACCTAGTGACGAGTATATCGTTGAGTTTTGAATTAACAAAGTAGACGCTCCTTTAAAAAACTATATGGAAGTCTAATTTCCTCTCTTCTAACTTGTGATAACATTTACCGAATCTCTTAACTTGGTAACAGTTAAATTTCCTCCTTGCATTGTGGTTTGCAACCTGATTTCTTTACTCGCTGACAGTATTGCAAAAACATGCGTGGTGGACCTCACTAACACTGACGTATTGACCAAAGTAAAAAATCCCTGACCTCTGCATTTGCTGCCAAGTACAGTGGATTCACAATAGTATTGTACTAGAAACTGAGGCGCGGCACCGCCGTGCCAACTTAATTAGATCAGGCCAGTTGTGTCTTAGTATGGATGCTGTTGTAATGGCCGTTAGATGCATCATATGTAGCTTTTGTAGAATTGTATATGTACCAAGTTAACTAAGAAGCTTATGTATATGTGTTGTTTGAGTTTGATGGGAGTATATATTACATATATACTTGCTCATAACTTTAGGTGTCATGGTCGGAGAGATAATTCTTTTGTTGTAAGATGTTTTAGTCGGTATGTGAGGTTAGAAACTTTGGATGAACATGAAATTTCAGGAAAAGGGGCTCTACTTGGCCCTATACCCGGTCCTGCTTTGCCTTCCTTGCAATTTGGTAGTGCCTCGCTGGTTTTGATGTTAGCATCATGTACTTTAAATTTCACCGAAAAAGAAAATATCAGCTACATGCATGTAAGGTTGGATAGCATCTCCAAATATATACTTTAGGTTACACAAAGCGTGTTTGGCAAAGCTCCCTGGAGTTGATTCTTTACTGAATCTAGTAGGAGCTCTATCAAATAATTTTTCCGAGAGAAGTGATTCTCTACTGATTCTATTAAATAAACTAAAAGGCTGGGAGCCGAAGAAAAGTAGCTTCTCCTAATTCTATGAATTGATTCTCTATCCTAATTTTAAGAGTTTATGCTACAGAATAAAAAAGAATCACTTTCAACCATAGAATCACCTCTGTTGCAAAATTAGAATCAGATATAGCTCTACCAAACGTACCCTTAAATAGAACCAGTTGAATCCCTTGATATGTGCTGACCAAAAGATGTAGATTCCGATGCATACTGGTAGTACTAATTTTTGTGGAGCTTTAGCAATCAGCCCTTGAAATAAGTTCTAGGCATTATTCCAAGGGCTGAGTACTCAAGTGTCGTTTTTCAGTTCCTTAATTGGCTGTTTGTGCACGACACCTCATCTTCATGAACCACAGTGAAGCGTACACCCTGCAATAAGTGGATAAATAAAAGTATCCTGGTTTACTTTAGACCGAAGAAGATGGGGAGGCAATTAAGAAAGAAACAGGAGGCAAGTTGGTAGCGCTAGAGACCTGTGCCTCTCATGCTTGTTGCTCTAGCAGCGCCTGACTGGAGAGCCATGCGGAGGTGGCACCTTGGAGAGTGCCAGTGTGCCGCGGTCCCAGCCCTGATGCGGCGCTGCACTCGCGGGTGTTTGGTGTCTGGCCCTGTTCTCGAGCAGCACCGTGAGCATGGAGAGCTTAGTGTGTCCGAGGCTCCGGCCAGCAGCATCTGCTTCAGCAGCGCAAGCGCATTGCATTTCCCGAGAAGGTGGAGGCGGAGGCGGCGGCGAAGGGAGTTCCAGGACATGGCATGCCGGAGGAGCACTTCATCGAACACCCTAGGAGCGCCCATCGGGCGTCTGCAGTGGTGTACATGGCGACGAGGGAGTAAGCAGATGGCAACGGCGTAGAGCGCGGCGCCGAGGCGGAAGCCCCAGTCGTGTCTGCAGCAGGCGAGGAGGCTGTTACGGTGGGCATAGTTGGGCCTATCGTCGAACTATCTAGAACCTATCTGCAAATCTTGAGCTGCATGGCTGGGGATTTATAATGTCTTACGGAGAGGGAAAAATAGCGACGTGGCCCAATCACGGTTGACTAACTTGACCCATGTAAAGAAAACAAGATCAGTATATAAGCCAACCCTCTTGCAATGGCAGAATCCATGTTCTATATAAGCTTCATACATCTCTCGTACGGTAAGGTAAGTACCGGTGGAAAATGGACCGGGCCGGTGTTGGGGGTAAAGATCTCCATGCCTTCTTATTGAGTGAAACAAAAGTGGAAGAGAAATGCTAACGCACTGAGACCGTACTCACGTGCTATGAACTATGATTTATTAGCTTGTGTAGGGTGCCATCTAGATCCATCAACTCTAAAAGTGCAAATCTACCTTATTGATACATAAAAATGTTGTGCAAATCACCTAAACGATTTAACATACCACTACTGTTTGTGCAAATCAACCTGATTGATACATAAAACAGTAATAGAATGTTGATGAGAATGAGATTATTATCCAGGAACGCACATCAATAATCCACATAGTTGTCTATACAAAATCAT
>NW_020356301.1:0-69326 GCF_002211085.1 Panicum hallii
TTTTTCGGAACGGAATGCACCCGAACCACTCCATTGGACCAAGGACTCAAGTTTTGGGGCGTTTTGGACCGTTTCGTTACTGCACGAAAATCGATGCAAAACTGGCCGAACTGGTGCCATTATCGCACAAGTTCGCTAAACAAAGTCGCGTCATAATTTTTTTGCAACAAACACACCCAATCCAATTGATTTGACCAAAAACTCATGTTTTGTGGCGTTTCGGACCATTTTGTTCCTGCATGAAGTCGATGCAAAACTGGCCGAACTGGTGCCATTATCGCACAAGTTCAGTAAACAAAGTCGCGTCGGAATTTTTCGCAACGAACGCACCCGATCCACTCCATTTGACCCAAAACTCATGTTTTGGGTCATTTCGGACCGTTTCATTACTGTACGAAAGTCGATGCAAAACTGGCCGAACAGGTGCCATTAACGCACAAGTTCGCTAAAGGAAGTTGCTTCGAAATTTTTCGCAACGAAGGCTTGTGATCCACTCCATTGGACCCAAAACTCATGTTTTGGAGTGTTTCGGACCGTTTCGTTACTGCACGAAAGTCAATGCAAACTGGCCGAACTGGTACCATTAACGCAAAGTTCGCTAAACAAGTTCGCGTCAGAATTTTTCGCAAACAGACGCACCTGATCCATTCCATTGGACCCAAAACTCATGTTTTGGGTGTTTCGGACCATTTTGATACTGCACGAAAGTCGATGCAAAACTAGCCGAACTGGTGCCATTATCGCACAAGTTCGCTAAACAAAGTCGCGTCGGAATTTTTCGCAACGAACGCACCCAATCCACTCAATTGCACCCAAAACTCAAGTTTTGGGGCATTTCGGACCGTTTCGTTACTGCACGAAAGTCGATGCAAAACTGCCGAACTGGTGCCATTATCGCATAAGTTCTGTAAACAAAGTCGCGTCGGAATTTTTCGCAACGAACGCACCCGATCCACTCCATTAGACCCAAAACTCATGTTTTGGGGCATTTCGGACCATTTTGTTACTGCATGAAAGTCGATGCAAAACCGGCCGAACTGGTGCCATTATCGCACAAGTTCAGTAGACAAAGTCGCGTCGGTATTTTTCGCAACGAACTCACCCGATCCACTCCATTTGATCAAAAACTCATGTTTTGGGTCGTTTCGGACCGTTTCATTACTGTACGAAAGTCGATGCAAACTGGACGAACAGGTGCCATTAAGGCACAAGTTCTCTAAGGAAGTTGCTTCGAAATTTTTCGCAACGAACGCACGTGATCAACTCCATTGAACCCAAAACTCAGGTTTTCGAGCGTTTCGGATTGTTTCGTTACTGCACGAATGTCGATGCAAAACTGGCCGAACTGGTGCCATTATCCCACAAGTTTAGTAAACAAAGTCGCGTTTGGAATTTTTCGCAACGAACGCACCCGATCCACTCCATTTGACCAAAAACACATATTTTGGGGTGTTTCGGACCGTTTCGTTACTGCACGAAAGCCGATGCAAAATTGGATGAACAGGTGCCATTAAGGCACAAGTTCGCTAAAGGAAGTTGCTTTTTTCATTTTTCGTAACGAACGCACGCGATCCACTCTATTGGACCCAAAACTTATGGTTTGGAGCGTTCCGGACTGTTTCATTGGTCCACGAAAGTTGATGTAAAAGTGGCAGAACTAGCGCCCTTAACGCGCAAGTTCGCTAACGAAGTAGTGTCAAAATTTTTCGCAACGAACGCACCTGATCCACTCGATTTGACCCAAAACTCATGTTTTTGGGCGTGTCGGACCGTTTCGTTACCGCACGGAAGTCGATGCAAACTGGCTGAACTGGTGCCATTATCGCTCAAGTTCGCTAAATGAAGTCGCGTCAGAATTTTTCGCAACGAACGCACCCGATCCACTCCATTCGGACCGTTTTGTTACTGCACAAGGTTGCGTCCGAATTTTTCACAACGAGCGCACGTGATCCACTCCATTGAACCCAAAACTCTGGCTTTGGAGCGTTTTAGACCGTTTCGTTACTGCACGAAAGTCGATGCAAACGGGCCGAACTAGTGCCATGAACGCACAAGTTCGCTAGACAAGGTCGCGTCAGAATTTTTTCGCAACGAACGCACCCGATCCACTCCATTGGACCCAAAAGTCATGTTTTGGGGCGTTTCGGACCATTTCGATACTGCACAAAAGTCGATGCAAAACTGGACGAACTGGTGACATTATCGCACAAGTTCGCTAAACAAAGTCGCGTCGGAATTTTTCGCAACGAACGCACCCGATCCAATCCATTTGACCAAAAAGTCATGTTTTGTGACGTTTCAGACCATTTTGTTACTGCACGAAAGTCGATGCAAAACTGGCCGAACTGGTGCCATTATCGCACAAGTTCAGTAAACAAAGTCGCGTCGGAATTTTTCGCAACGAACGCACCTGATCCACTCCATTTGACCCAAAATCATGTTTTGGGTCATTTCGGACCGTTTCGTTACTGTACGAAAGTCGATGCAAAACTGGCCGAACAGGTGCCATTAACGCACAAGTTCGCTAAAGGAAGTTGGTTCGAAATTTTTGGCAACGAAGGCATGTGATCCACTCCATTGGACCCAAAACTCATGTTTTGGAGTGTTTCGGACCGTTTCGTTACAGCACGAATGTCAATGCTAATTGGCCAAACCGGTACCATTAACGCTAAAAAAGGTCGTGTCAGAATTTTTCGCAATGGACGCACCCAATCCATTCCATTGGACCCAAAACTCATGTTTTGGGGTGTTTCGGACCATTTTGATACTGCATTAAAGTCGATGCAATACTAGCTGAACTGCTGCCATTATCGCACAAGTTCGCTAAACAAAGTCGCGTCCGAATTTTTCGCAAAGAATGCACCCGATCCACTCAATTGCACCCAAAACTCATGTTTTGGGGCGTTTCGGACCGTTTCTTTACTGCATGAAAGTCGATGCAAAACTGGCCGAACTGGTCCCATTATCGCACAAGTTCACTAAACAAAGTCGCGTTGGAATTTTTCGCAACGAACTCACCCGATCCACTCCATTTGATCAAAAACTCATGTTTTGGCTCGTTTTGGACCGTTTCGTTACTACACAAAAGTCGATGCAAAACTGGACGAACAGGTGCCATTAAGGCACAAGTTCGCTAAAGGAAGTTGTTTCGAAATTTTTTGCAAAGAACGCACGTGATCCACTCCATTGAACCAAAAACTCAGGTTTTAGAGCGTTTCACACCGTTTCATTACTGCAGGAAACTCGATGCAAAAGTGGCCGAACTGGTGCCATTATCGCACAAGTTCGCTAAGCAAAGTCGCGTCGGAAATATTCGCAACGAACGCACCCGATCCACTCCATTGGACCCAAGACTGAAGTTTTGGGACCTTTCGGACCGTTTCGTTACTTCACGAAAGTCGATGCAAAACTGGCCGAACTGGTGCCATTATCCCACAAGTTCAGTAAACAAAGTCGCGTCCGAATTTTTCGCAACGAATGCACCCGATCCACACCATTTGACCAAATACTCATGTTTTGGGGCGTTTCGGACCGTTTTGTTACTGCACGAAAGTCGATGCAAAACTGGAAGAACAGGTGCCATTAAGGCACAAGTTCGCTAAAGGAAGTTGCTTCGACATTTTTCGTAACAAATGCACGCGATCCACTCCATTGGACCCAAAACTCATGGTTTGGAGCGTTCCGGACTGTTTCATTGGTCCACGAAAGTTGATGTAAAAGTGGCAGAACTAGCGCCATTAACGCGCAAGTTCGCTACACGAAGTTGTGTCGAAATTTTTTGCAACGAACGCACCTGATCCACTCCATTGGACCCAAAACTCATGTTTTTGGGCGTGTCGGACCGTTTCGTTACTGCACGGAAGTCGATGCAAAACTGGCCGAACTGGTGCCATTATCGCACAAGTTCACTAAAGGAAGTCGCGTCAGAATTTTCCGCAACGAACGGACCCGATCCAATCCATTTGACCAAAAGCTCATATTTTGGGGTGTTTCGGACCGTTTCGTTACTGCACGAAAATCGATGCAAAACTAGCCGAACTGGTGCCATTATCGCACAAGTTCAGTAGACAAAGTCGCGTCGGAATTTTTCGCAACGAACTCACCCGATCCACTCCATTTGATCAAAAACTCATATTTTGGGTCATTTCGGACCGTTTCGTTACTGCACGAAATTCGATGCAAAACTGGACGAACAGGTGCCATTAAGGCACAAGTTCGCTAAAGGAAGTTGCTTCGTAATTTTTCGCAACGAACGCACGTGATCAACTCCATTGAACCCAAAACTCAGGTTTTGGAGCGTTACGGATCGTTTCGTGACTGCACGAATGTCTATGCAAAACTGGCCGAACTAGTGCCATTATCCCACAAGTTTAGTAAACAAAGTCGCGTTGGAATTTTTCGCAACGAACGCACCCGATCCACTCCATTTGACCAAAAATACATGTTTTGGGGCGTTTCGAACCGTTTCGTTACTGCACAAAAGCCGATGCAAAACTGGAGGAACAGGTGCCATTAAGGCACAAGTTCGCTAAAGGAAGTTGCTTTGACATTTTTCGTAACGAACGCACGCGATCCACTCTATTGGACACAAAACTCATGGTTTGGAGCGTTCCGGACTGTTTGATTGGTCCACGAAAGTTGATGTAAAAGTGGCAGAACTAGCGCCCTTAACGCGCAAGTTCGCTAAACGAAGTTGTGTCGAAATTTTTTGCAACGAACGCACCTGATCCACTCCATTTGACCCAAAATTCATGTTTTTGGGCGTGTCGGACCATTTCGTTACCGCACGGAAGTCGATGCAAAACTGGCCGAACTGGTGCCATTATCGCACAAGTTCGCTAAAGGAAGTCGCGTCAGAATTTTTCGCAACGAACGCACCCGATCCACTCCATTTGACCAAAAGCTCATGTTTTGGGGCGTTTCGGACCGTTTTGTTACTGCACGAAAGTCGATGCAAAACTGGCCAAATTGGTGCCATGAACGCACAAGTTCGCTAGACAAGGTCGCGTCTGAATTTTTCGCAACGAACGCACGTGATCCACTCCATTGAAACCAAAACTCAGGTTTTGGAGCGTTTCGAACCGTTTCGTTACTGCACGAAAGTCGATGCAAACGGGCCGAACTAGTGCCATGAACGCACAAGTTCGCTAGACAAGGTCGCGTCAGAATTTTTCGCAATGAACGCACCCGATCCACTCCATTGGACCCAAAAGTCATGTTTTGTGGTGTTTCGGACCATTTCGATACTGCACGAAAGTCGATGCAAAACTGGACGAACTGGTGACATTATCGCACAAGTTCGCTATACAAAGTCGCATCGGAATTTTTTCGCAACGAACGCACCCGATCCAATCCATTTGACCAAAAAGTCATGTTTTGTGGCGTTTCGGACCATTTTGTTACTGCACGAAAGTCGATGCAAAACTGGCCGAACTGGTGCCATTATCGCACAAGTTCAGTAGACAAAGTCGCGTCGGAATTTTTCGCAACGAACGCACCCGATCCACTCCATTTGACCCAAAACTCATTTCGGACCGTTTCATTACTGTACGAAATCGATGCAAAACTGGCCGAACAGATGCTATTAACACACAAGTTCGCTAAAGGAAGTTGGTTCGAATTTTTTCGCAACGAAGGCATGTGATCCACTCCATTGGACCCAAAACTCATGTTTTGGAGTGATTCGGACCGTTTCGTTACTGCACGAATGTCAATGCAAACTGGCCAAACTGGTACCATTAACGCAAAGTTCGCTAAACAAGGTCACGTCAGAATTTTTCGCAACGGACGCACCCAATCCATTCCAAAGGACACAAAACTCATATTTTGGAGTGTTTCGGACCATTTCGATACTGTATTAAAGTCGATGCAAAACCAGCCGAACTGGTGCCATTATCGCACAAGTTCGCTAAATAAAGTCGCGTCGGAATTTTTTGGAACGAACGCTCCCGATCCACTCAATTGCACCCAAAACTCATGTTTTGGGGCGTTTCGGACCGTTTCGTTACTGCATGAAAGTCGATGCAAAACTGGACGAACTGGTGCCATTATCGCACAAGTTCAGTAAACAAAGTCGCGTCGGAAATATTCGCAACGAACGCACCCGATCCACTCCATTGGACCCAAGACTGAAGTTTTGGGCCTTTCGGACCGTTTCGTTACTTCACAAAAGTCGATGCAAAACTGGCCGAACTGGTGCCATTATCCCACAAGTTTAATAAACAAAGTCGCGTTGGAATTTTTTGTAACGAATGCACCCGATCCACTCCATTTGACCAAAAACTCATGTTTTGGGGCGTTTCGGACCGTTTCGTTACTGCACGAAAGTCGATGCAAACAGGCCGAACTAGTGCCATGAACGCACAAGTTCACTAGACAAGGTCGCGTCAGAATTTTTCGCAACGAACGCACCCGATCCACTCCATTGGACCCAAAAGTCATGTTTTGGGGCGTTTCGGACCATTTCGATACTGCACGAAAGTCGATGCAGAACTGGACGAACTGGTGACATTGTCGCACAAGTTCGCTAAACAAAGTCGCGTCGGAATTTTTTCGCAACGAACGCACCCGATCCAATCCATTTGACCAAAAAGTCATGTTTTGTGGCGTTTCGGACCATTTTGTTACTGCACGAAAGTCGATGCAAAACTGGCCGAACTGGTGCCATTATCGCACAAGTTCAGTAAACAAAGTCGCGTCGGAATTTTTCGCAACGAACGCACCCGATCCACTCCATTTGACCCAAAACTCATTTCGGACCGTTTCATTACTGTACGAAAGTCGATGCAAAGCTGGCCGAAAAGATGCCATTAACGCACAAGTTCGCTAAAGGAAGTTGGTTCGAAATTTTTCGCAATGAAGGCATGTGATCCACTCCATTGGACCCAAAACTCATGTTTTGGAGTGTTTCCGACCATTTCGTTACTGCACGAATGTCAATGCAAACTGGCCAAACTGGTACCATTAATGCAAAGTTCGCTAAACAAGGTCGCGTCAGAATTTTTCGCAACGGACACACCCAATCCATTCCATTGGACACAAAACTCATGTTTTGGGGTGTTTCGAACCATTTCGATACTGTATTAAAGTCGATGCAAAACCAGCCGAACTGGTGCCATTCGCACAAGTTCGCTAAACAAAGTCGCGTCGGAATTTCTCGGAACGAACGCACCCGATCCACTCAATTGCACCCAAAACTCATGTTTTGGGGCGTTTCGGACCGTTTCGTTACTGCATGAAAGTCGATGTAAAACTGGACAAACTGGTGCCATTATCGCACAAGTTCAGTAAACAAAGTCGCGTTGGAAATATTCGCAACGAACGCACCCGATCCACTCCATTGGACCCAAGACTGAAGTTTTGGGGCCTTTCGGACCGTTTCATTACTTCACGAAAGTCGATGCAAAACTTGCCGAACTGGTGCCATTATCCCACAAGTTCAGTAAACAAAGTCGCGTCGGAATTTTTCGCAACGAACGCACCCGATCCACTCCATTTGACCAAAAACACATGTTTTGGGGCGTTTCGGACCGTTTCGTTACTGCACGAAAGCCGATGCAAAACTGGATGAACAGGTGCCATTAAGTTACAAGTTCGCTAAAGGAAGTTGCTTTGACATTTTTCGTAACGAACGCACGCGATCCACTCCATTGGACCCAGAACTCATGGTTTGGAGCGTTCCGGACTGTTTCATTGGCCCACGAAAGTTGATGTAAAAGTGGCAGAACTAGCGCCTTTAACGCGCAAGTTCGCTAAATGAAGTTGTGTCAAAATATTTTGCAACGAACGCACCTGATCGACTCCATTTAACCCAAAACCCATGTTTTTGGGCGTGTCAGACCGTTTCGTTACTGCACGGAAGTCGATGCAAAACTGGCCGAACTGGTGTCATTATCGCACAAGTTCGCTAAAGGAAGTCGCGTCAGAATTTTACGCAACGAACGGACCCGATCCACTCCATTTGACCAAAAGCTCATATTTTGGGGTGTTTCGGACCGTTTCGTTACTGCACGAAAGTCGATGCAAAACTGGCCGAACTGGTGCCATTAAGGCACAAGTTCGCTAAAGGAAGTTGTTCGAAATTTTTCGCAACGAACGCACGTGATCCACTCCATTGAACCCAAAACTCAGGTTTTGGAGCGTTTCGGACCGTTTCGTTACTGCATGAAAGTTGATGCAAACGGGCCGAACTAGTGCCATGAACGCATAAGTTCGCTAGACAAGGTCACGTCAGAATTTTTCCCAACGAACGCACCCGATCCACTCCATTGGACCCAAAAGTCATGTTTTGGGGCGTTTCGGACCATTTTGATACTTCACGGAAGTCGATGCAAAACGTGACGAACTGGTGACATTATCGCACAAGTTCGCTACACAAAGTCGCGTCGGAATTTTTTCGCAACGAACGCACCCAATCCAATCCATTTGACCAAAAAGTCATGTTTTGTGGCGTTTCAGACCATTTTGTTACTGCACGAAAGTCGATGCAAAACTGGCCGAACTGGTGCCATTATCGCACAAGTTCAGTAAACAAAGTCGCGTTGGAATTTTTCGCAACGAACACACCCGATCCACTCCATTTGACCCAAAACTCATGTTTTGGGTCATTTCGGACCGTTTCATTACCGTACGAAAGTTGATGCAAAACTTGCCGAACAGGTGCCATTAACGTACAAGTTCGCTAAAGGAAGTTGGTTCGAAATTTTTCACAACGAAGGCATGTGATCCACTCCATTTGACCCAAAACTCATGTTTTGGAGTGTTTTGGACCGTTTCGTTACTGTACGAATGTCAATGCAAACTGGCCAAACTGGTACCATTAACGCAAAGTTCGCTAAACAAGGTCGCGTCAGAATTTTTCGCAACGGACGCACCCAATCCATTCCATTGAACCCAAAACTTATGTTTTGGGGTGTTTCGGACCATTTCGATACTGCATTAAAGTCGATGCAAAACTAGCCGAACTGGTGCCATTATCGCACAAGTTCGCTAAACAAAATCGCGTCGGAATTTTTCGCAACGAACGCACCTGATCCACTCAATTGCACCCAAAACTCATGTTTTGGGGTGTTTCGGACCGTTTCATTACTGCATGAAAGTCGATGCAAAACTGGCCGAACTGGTGCCCTTATCGCACAAGTTCACTAAATAAAGTCGCGTCGGAATTTTTCTCAACGAACGCACCGATCCACTCCATTGGACCTAAAACTCATGTTTTGGGGCATTTCGGACCACTTTGTTACTGCACGAAAGTCGATGCAAAACTGGCCGAACTGGTGCCATTATCGCACAAGTTCAGTAGACAAAGTCGCGTCGGAATTTTTCGCAACGAACTCACCCGATCCACTCCATTGGACCCAAGACTGAAGTTTTGGGGCCTTTCGGACCGTTTCGTTACTTCACGAAAGTCGATGCAAAACTGGCCGAACTGGTGCCATTATCCCACAAGTTCAGTAAACAAAGTCGCGTCGGAATTTTTCGCAACGAACGCACCCGATCTACTCCATATGACCAAAAACACATGTTTTGGGGCGTTTCGGACCGTTTCGTTACTGCACGAAAACCGATGCAAAACTGGATGAACAGGTGCCATTAAGTTACAAGTTCGCTAAAGGAAGTTGTTTTGACATTTTTCGTAACGAACGCACGCGATCCACTCCATTGGACCCAAAACTCATGGTTTGGAGCGTTCCGGACTGTTTCATTGGTCCACGAAAGTTGATGTAAAAGTGGCAGAACTAGCGCCCTTAACGCACAAGTTCGCTAAACGAAGTTGTGTCGAAATTTTTTGCAACGAACGCACCTGATCCACTCCATTGGACCCAAAACTCATGTTTTTGGGCGTGTCGGACCGTTTCGTTACCGCACGGAAGTCGATGCAAAACTGGCCGAACTGGAGCCATTATCGCACAAGTTCGCGTCAGAATTTTTCGCAACGAACGCACCCGATCCAATCCATTTGACCAAAAGCTCATGTTTTGGGGCGTTTCGGACCGTTTTGTTACTGCAAGAAAGTCGATGCAAAACTGGCCGAACTGGTGCCTTGAACGCACAAGTTCGCTAGACAAGGTCGCGTCCGAATTTTTCGCAACGAACGCACGTGATCCACTCCATTGAACCCAAAACTCAGGTTTTGGAGCGTTTCGGACCGTTTCGTTACTGCACGAAAGTCGATGCAAACGGGCCGAACTAGTGCCATGAACGCACAAGTTCGTTAGACAAGGTCGCGTCAGAATTTTACGCAACGAACGCACCCGATCCACTCCATTGGACCCAAAAGTAATGTTTTCGGGCGTTTCGGACCATTTCAATACTGCACGAAAGTCGATGCAAAACTGGCCGAACTGGTGACATTATCGCACAAGTTCGCTAAATAAAGTCGCGTCGGAATTTTTTCGCAACGATTGCACCCGATCCAATCCATTTGACCAAAAACTCCTGTTTTGGAGCGTTTCGAACCGTTTCGTTACTGCATGAAAGTCGATGCAAAACTTGACGAACAGGTGCCATTAAGGGACAAGTTCGCTAAAGGAAGTTGCTTCGAAATTTTTCGCAACAAATGCACGTGATCCACTCCATTGAACCCAAAACTCAGGTTTTGGAGTGTTTCGGACCGTTTCGTTACGGCACGAAAGTCGATGCAAACTGGCCGAACTGGTGCAATGAACGCACTAGTTCGCTAAACAAGGTCGCGTCACAATTTTTCGCAACGAACGCACTCGATCCATTCCATTGAACCCAAAACTCATGTTTTGGAGCGTTTCGGACCATTTTGACACTGCACGAAAGACGATGCAAAACAAGCCGAACTGGTGCCATTATCGCATAAGTTCGCTAAACAAATCGCGTCGGAATTTTTCACAACGAACGCACCCGATCCACTCCATCGGACCCAAAACTCATGTTTTTGGGCGTTTCGGAACGTTTCATTACTGCACGAAAGTCGATGCAAAACTGGCCGAACTTGTGCCGTTATCGCACAAGTTCAGTAAACAAAGTCGCGTCGGAATTTTTCGCAACGAACGCACCCGATCCACTCCATTGGACCGAAACCTCATGTTTTAGGGCATTTCAGACCATTTTGTTACTGCACGAAAGTCGATGCAAAACTGGCCGAACTGGTGCCATTATCGCACAAGTTCAATAAACAAAGTCGCGTCGGAATTTTTCGCAACGAACGCACCCAATCCACTCCATTTGATCAAAAACTCAAGTTTTGGGGCGTTTCGGACCGTTTCGTTACCGCACGAAAGTCAATGCAAAACTGGACGAACAGGTGCCCTTAAGGCACAAGTTCGCTAAAGGAAGTTGCTTCGAAATTTTTCGCAACGAACGCACGTGATCCACTCCATTGGACCAAAAACTCATGTTTTGGAGCGTTTCGGACTGTTTTTTACTGCACGTAAGTCGATGCAAGCTGGCCGAACTGGTGCCATGAACGCACAAATTCGCTAAACAAGGTCGCGTCAGAATTTTTCGCAACGAACGCAGCCGATCCACTCCATTGGACCCAAAACTCATGTTTTGGGACGTTTCGGACCATTTCAATAGTGCAGAAAGTCGATGCAAAACTAGCCGAACTGGTGCCATTATCGCACAAGTTTGCTAAACAAAGTCGCGTCGGAATTTTTCACAACGAACGCACCTGATCCACTCCATTTGACCAAAAACTCATGTTTTGGGGCGTTTCGGACTGTTTCGTTACTGCATGAAACTCGATGCAAAACTTGCCGAACTGGTGCCTTTATCACACAAGTTTGCTAAGCAAAGTCGCGTCGGAATTTTTCGCAACGAATGCACCCGAACCACTCCATTGGACCAAGAACTCATGTTTTGGGGTATTTCAGACCGTTTTCTTACTGCACGAAAGTCGATGCAAAACTGGCCGAACTGGTGCCATTATCGCACAAGTTCCATAAACAAAGTCGCAACGAACGCACCCGATCCACTCCATTTGATCAAAAACTCATGTTTTGGGGCGTTTCGGACCGTTTCGTTAGTGCACGAAAGTCGATGCAAAACTGGACGAACAGGTGCCATTAAGGCACAAGTTCGCTAAAGGAAGTTGCTTCGAAATTTTTCGCAACGAACGCACGTGATCCACTCCATTTGTTAGTACCCAAAACTCATGTTTTGGAGCGTTTCGGACCGTTTTTTTACTGCACGTAAGTCGATGCAAACTAGCCGAACTGGTGCCATGAACGCACAAATTCGCTAAACTAGGTCGCATCAGAATTTTTCGCAACGAACGCAGCCGATGCAAAACTAGCCGAACTGGTGCCATTATCGCACAAGTTCGCTAAACAAAGTCGCATCGGAATTTTTCACAACGAACGCACCTGATCCACTCCATTTGACCAAAAACTCATGTTTTGGGGTATTTCAGATCGTTTTCTTACTGCACGAAAGTCGATGCAAAACTGGCCGAACTGGTGCCATTATCGCACAAGTTCGCTAAACAAAGTCGCGTCGGAATTTTTCACAACGAACGCACCTGATCCACTCCATTTGACCAAAAACTCATGTTTTGGGGCGTTTCGGACTGTTTCGTTACTGCACGAAACTCGATGCAAAACTGGCCGAACTGGTGCCTTTATCGCACAAGTTTGCTAAGCAAAGTCGCGTCGGAATTTTTCGCAACGAATGCACCCGAACCACTCCGTTGGACCAAGAACTCATGTTTTGGGGTGTTTCGGACTGTTTCGTTACTGCACGAAACTCGATGCAAAACTGGCCGAACTGGTGCCTTTATCGCACAATTTTGCTAAGCAAAGTCGCGTCGGAATTTTTCGCAACGAATGCACCCGAACCACTCCGTTGGACCAAGAACTCATGTTTTGGGGCATTTCGGACCGTTTCGTTACTGCACGAAAATCGATGCAAAACTGGCCGAACTGGTGCCATTATCGCACAAGTTCACTAAACAAAGTCGCGTCGGAATTTTTCGCAACGAACGCACCCGATCCACTCCATTTGACCCAAAACTCATGTTTTGGGTCATTTCGGACCGTTTCGTTACGGTATGAAAGTCGATGCAAAACTGGACGAACAGGTGCCAATAACGCACAAGTTCGCTAAAGGAAGTTGCTTCAAAATTTGCAAAACTGGACGAACAGGTGCCAAAACTGGCCGGACTGGTGCCATGAACGCACAAATTTGCTAAACCTGGTCGCGTCAGAATTTTTCGCAACGAACGCACCCGATCCATTCCAATGGACCCAAAACTCATGTTTTGGGGCGTTTCGAACCATTTCGATACTGCCCGAAAGTCGATGCAAAACTAGCCGAACTGGTGCCATTATCGCACAAGTTCAGTAAACAAAGTCGCGTCGGAATTTTTCGCAACCACGCACCCGATCCACTCAATTTGATCCAAAACTCATGTTTTGGGTCATTTCGGACCGTTTCGTTACTATACGAAAATCGATGCAAAACTGGCCGAACAGGTGCCAATAACGCGCAAGTTCGCTAAAGGAAGTTGCTTCAAAATTTTCGCAACGAAGGCATGTGATCCACTCCGTTGGACCCAAAACTCATGTTTTGGAGTGTTTCGGACCGTTTCGTTACCGCACGAAAGTCAATGCAAACTGGCCGAACTGGTACCATTAACGCAAAGTTCGCTAAACAAGGCCGCGTCAGAATATTTCGCAACGGACGCACGCGATCCACTCCATTGGACCCAAAACTAATGTTTTGGGGCGTTTCAGACCATTTCGATACTGCACGAAAGTCGACGCAAAACTAGCCGAACTGGTGCTATTATCACACAAGTTCACTAAACAAAGTCGCGTCGGAATTTTTCGCAACGAACGCACCCGATCCACTCCATCGGACCCAAAACTCTTGTTTTGCAGCGTTTCGGACCGTTTCGTTACTGCACGAAAGTCGATGCAAAACTGGACGAACAGGTGCCATTAAGGTGCAAGTTCGCTAAAGGAAGTTGCTTCGAAATTTTTCGCAACGAACGCACGTGATCCACTCCATTGAACCCAAAACTCAGGTTTTGGAGCGTTTCGGACCGTTTCGTTACTGCACGAAACTCGATGTAAAACTGGCCGAACTGGTGCCATTATCGCACAAGTTCGCTAAGCAAAGTCGCGTCGGAAATATTCGCAACGAATGCACCCGATCCACTCTATTGGACCCAAGACTGATGTTTTTGATGAGGACATCAACACCAACGATACTTCCACACCACAAGCTACACCATCAGCTGCGACATCCCCACCACTTGGCCCTATTACTCGTGCTCGTGCCCGTCAACTCAATCATCAAGTAAGTTCATTCTTAAGCTCTTGTCCATTATATTTAGACAATGGAAACACGTGCACTCTTATTTTGCTTAGGAATGATGGAGAGGATAAGAAGGAGAGGGGATTCGCATGGGCTGGTTTCGGACAGCTTGACAACACCATCTTGTGACATCAGTCCCGACTTCATTCGGACTCGGATTGGGCCGTTCCAGTACTTCGCAGAAAGCTTATGAAGTCCTCTTTCAAACGGATCCAGCCTCATGATCAAACCTTTTCGGAGTTGGGCGCAATCGTCTTTTCCTTACAGAGGAGGGTTCTGTCCACAGATGTTGCGCCACCATATTTCGGCCCAATGGGCCATGTATCAGTTGAGCCCAGCAAGGGCGCGTCCTAGGGTTGGGGAGTGACCCTCCCAGGTACTTAGACACTCCAGCCGCCACCAGGGAGAGGGGGGTTTTGATTTCACGAACTAGCTGCTGCTACTTCTCCTGGAGCGCGTGTGCTGATCCAGCCACCCGTCTCTTTGTATTTCAGAACTCCACTTTCGATTAATCCATGCTGAGTCTTTGATTCTTCCTTGCGATTTCAGTGCTTGTATACTTGTTCTTGCGAGTTCTTCGATTTGCTTGAAGGTCGGGTGCCCTCGTGGCCGGTGTCGTGCTTCGCAAGGGCGCGGCGACCAGGGAGGAGGTGTATCGGTTGCTGGCGCAGCAATCCCCCGGTTGCTGAAAGTCGGACCGCCAACGTCCCCTCTTTTCCTCCAAATCGAGTTATCCAGTTCGTCCCTCACCGAAAGATCGGGATTTCCCCCTCGGGGTTCCATCACACAAGTTCAGTAAACAAAGTCGCGTCGGAATTTTTCGCAACGAACGCACCCGATCCACTACATTTGATCAAAAACTCTTGTTTTGGGGCGCTTCGGACCGTTTCATTATTGCACGAAAGTCGATGCAAAACTGGACGAACAGGTGCCATTAAGGCACAAGTTCGCTAAAGGAAGTTGCTTCAAAAATTTTTCAATGAACGCACGTGATCCACTTCATTGAACCCAAAACTGAGGTTTTGGAGCATTTCGGACCGTTTCGTTACTGCACGAAAGTCGATGCAAACTGGCCGAACTGGTGCTATGAATGCACAAGTTCGCTAAAACAAGGTCGCGTCAGAATTTTCGCAACGAACGCAGCCGATCCACTCCATTGGACCCAAAACTCATGTTTTGGGACGTTTCGGACCATGTCGGTTTTGGGGCGTTTTAGACCATTTCGTTACTGCATGAAAGTCGATGCAAAACTGGCCGAACTTGTGCCATTATCGCACAAGTTCAGTAAACAAAGTCGCGTCGGAATTTTTCGCAACGAACGCACCCGATCCAGTCCATTGGACCCAAAACTCATGTTTGGGGCATTTCAGACCGTTTTGTTACTGCACGAAAGTCGATGCAAAACTGGCCGAACTGGTGCCATTATCGCACAAGTTCAAAAAACAAAGTCGCGTCGGAATTTTTCACAACGAATGCACCCGATCCACTCCATTTGATCAAAAACTCATCTGGGCATTTCGGACCGTTTCGTTACTGCACGAAAGTCGATGCAAAACTGGACGAACAGGTGACATTAAGGCACAAGTTTGCTAAAGGAAGTTGCTTCAAAAATTTTCGCAACGAACGCACGTGATCCACTCCATTGAACCCAAAACTCATGTTTTGGAGCGTTTTGGACCGTGTCGTTACTGCACGAAAGTCGATGCAAACTAGCCGAACTGGTGCCATGAACGCACAAGTTCGCTAAACAAGGTCGCATCAGAATTTCGGACCATTTCGATACGACATGAAAGTCGATGCAAAACTGGCCGAACTGGTGCCATTATCGCACAAGTTTGCTAAACAAAGTCGCGTCGGAATTTTTCGCAACGAACGCACCCGATCGAATCCATTTGACCAAAAACTCCTGTTTTGGGGCGTTTTGGACCGTTTTGTTACTGCACGAAAGTCGATGCAAAACTGGACGAACAGGTGCCATTAAGTCACAAGTTCGCTAAAGGAAGTTGCTTCGAAATTTTTCGCAACGAACGCACGTGATCTACTCCATTGGCCGCAAAACTCATGTTTTGGACCGTTCTGGACCGTTTCATTGGTCCACGAAAGTTGATGTAAAAGTGGCAGAACTAGTGCCATTAACGCGCAAGTTCGCTAAATGAAGTTGTGTCGAAATTTTTTGCAACGAACGCACATGATCCACTCCATTTGATCCAAAACTCATGTTTTGGGGCGTGTCGGACCGTTTCATTACTGCACGCTAGTCGATGCAAATCTGGCCGAACTGGTGCCATTATCGCACATGTTCGCTAAAAGAAGTCGCGTCAGAATTTTTCGCAACGAACGCACCCGATCCGCTCCATTTGACCAAAACCTCATGTTTTCGGGCGTTTCGGACCGTTTCTTTATTGCACAAAAGTCGATGCAAAACTGAACGAACAGGTGCCATGAAGGCACAAGTTCGCTAAAGGAAGTTGCTTCAAAATTTTTCGCAACGAGTGCACGTGATTCACTCCATTGAACCCAAAACTCAGGTTTTGGAGCATTTCGGACCATTTCATTACTGCACGAAAGTCGATACAAACTGGCCAAACTGGTGCCATGAATGCACAAGTTCGCTAAACAAGGTCGCGTCAGAATTTTTCGCAACGAACGCACCCGATCCACTCCATTGGACACAAAACTCATGTTTTGGGACGTTTCTTACCATTTCGATACTGCACGAAAATCGATGCAAAACTGGCCGAACTGGTGCCATTATCGCACAAGTTCGCTAAACAAAGTCGCGTCGGAATTTTTCGCAACGAACGCACTCGATCCAATCCATTTGACCAAAAACTTCTGTTTTGGGGCGTTTCGGACCGTTTCATTACTGCACGAAAGTCGATGCAAAACTGGAAAACAGGTGCCATTAAGGCACAAGTTCGCTAAAGGAAGTTCCTTCGAAATTTTTCGCAACGAACGCACGTGATCCACTCCATTGGACCCAAAACTCATGTCTTGGAGCATTTCGGACCGTTTCGTTACTGCATGAAAGTCGATTCAGAACCCCAACTTCGTGTGTGTCATATTTATCCTTTGGGTAAGGTCTGTGTGCTGTTTGCTTGTCCACTTGTTCTTGCTTGTTCTTTGATTTTCTTGCAGGTTCAAGGTTGTTCTTGGCACAGCAAGAACAACACAAATTGGAGGCGGTGTAACTGTCGCTAAGGCGCAGCGCAGCCCTTGTGGTGTTGTAGTCGGGCAGCACAACGTCGATCCTCCTCAAATCGAGTTATCCCCCACTCTCATCGAAAGATCGGGAGCAAACCCCAGCGGGTTCTATCATGTGGTAATCAGAGCAAGGTTTTTTTTCAGTGAGAGATTCTACCGATCCCTTTAACTACAGTCCAGAAAACTACACAAAAATAGGTTAGATCTGAAAATCCCAACAACACGTTTGAGCTTTTGCTGTTCTGCTTAGTTCTTTGCTTGTTGAGTTTTCAGTTGCATTGTTTGGGCTAGTTGCTGGTTCTTAGTGGTTCAATCTTTAGAGTTTTGAGTTCTGGTCACGTTTTAGTCACCACGAAATCCACCAAATCTATTCATATTTCCACTGTCATTTCTGCCACCACGAATCCATCTTCCCAGATCTGAGCACTGGAAGAAAACAGTCCTATATCTTGTGTTACATGTCCGATTCAAACGTTTAAATACAATCTAGAAAGCTTATCTCGAGTTCTTTCCAACGGATCTAAATTTGCTCCTAACTTCTTCTGAGCGCGTTGCAATAGCACTTGAGATTCACGACCTGCTGTCTGAAAGTTGAGATGTTGGAACTCATTTCAAAGGAGTTGTGTGCAGCAATCCCTTTGTTTGGGTTGTTGGGGTTTCAAAAGAGTTTTAGCCCCTGAAAAAGAAAGAGCAAAAAAAAAAAAGAAAGAGAAGAGAAGAGAAAAAAAAAGTGAAGGGAATAGAGCTGTTGTTTTCTTGCATTCCTTGCTGTCTTGGTGTGTGACAACATTTGTGTTCAGGCTCACGTCTCTAGCTTGATTTGGCACTAGGACCAGCATAGGACCATCAATGAATGTCTATTCAACTTGCTTTGACTAATGTGGTTCTAGTTGTACCTTGATTTGTTTTGTTTGCAGCCACCTATAGCTCCACAAATCATCTACTACATCACGGGGTTGTGCATGTGTAACCATTTGTGTTGTTCTTGCTAGCTGCCGACACCTCCTGCCTTGCTTGGTAAGAACATGTAAGAACTTGAATGGACAAGTGTGAGTGAACATATAGTGTGCCACCACCTATTTCCTTTAGTTGGTTGGCAACTTCTTGTGATTTTGTTTGCTGCAAGGTAACCATGGTAGGTGCAGGGAGTGAGGATGAGGATGGTGGAGGTCTGCTTACACCTCGCACCAAAGGCATCGTACAGCATTTTCAAAAGCAAGTGAGGGAGTACAACTTTGGAATTGATAATGATTTGCAGGTGATAAATGAGAAGATTGGGCAAATGGAGGCCGCACAGATTTCCAACAACACCAAGCTTGCAGGTTTGGAGACGACGGTTGCTCGCGTGGACAAGAGTCTCGCTGCTCTTCTAAGGCGCTTTGATGAGCTCCACGCGAAGACGAATGATGAGGACGGCGCAGAAAATTCAGGTGCTGATTATGCTGCTGACACCGAAGTTGAGGATCGAGGCCAGCGACGTCTACGTCGTAACCGTCGAGGTATGGGTGGACAATGTCCACATGAGGTACATAACAATGACATTGCTTTCAGTAAGATAATATTTAAGATATCCTCTTTTGATGGTAAATATGATCCGGATGCTTATCTTACTTGGGAGATGGCTGTTGAACAAAAGTTTACTTGTCATGATTTTCCTAAAAATGCATGTGTTAGGGCTGCAACTAGTGAATTCACTGATTTTGCTTCCGTTTGGTGGATAGAACATGGCAAGAAAAATCCTAATAACATGCCACAAACTTGGGATGCTTTGAAACGGATCATGAGGGCTAGTTTTGTTCCATCTGACTATGCATGTGATCTTTTAAACTAGCTGCAGCAGTTAAAACAACGTACTAAAAGTGTAGAAGAATACTATCAAGAGCTGCAAATGGGTATGCTACGCTGCAATTTAGAGGAGGATGTGGAACCTGCTATGGCTAGATTTTTGGGCGGGTTAAACCGGGAAATTCAGGACATCCTTGCTTATAAAGAGTACATTAACATAACCCGTTTGTTCCATCTTGCTTGCAAAGCTGAAAGGGAAGTGCAGGGATGACGTGCAAGTACCAGGACTAACATTTCTGCAGGGAGGAATTTTTCCATGCAGCCCCGCTTAAGCATTCCATCAATTGGACGTGCTGCTGCACCTTATTCATCGTCAGCTCGAACAACAGCCCCACCTTCTAGCGACAAGCCTCGTGACAGCCCTACAAATTCAGCAGCAAAGACAACGCAAAAACCTACTGCAACCACTTCATCGGTGGCATCCACAAGTAGAACAAGAGATGTTCAGTGCCACCGCTGCAAGGGATTTGGACATGTCATGCGTGACTGCCCAAGCAAGCGTGTTTTGGTGGTCAAAAATGATGGTGAGTACTCATCTACTAGTGAACTTGATGAAGATATACTTGCATTGCTTGCGGTTGACCATGCAGGAAGTGAGGGCTGCTCGGAAGAACATATTAATGCAGCTGAAGCCGACCGCTATGAGAGCCTAATTGTGCAGCGTGTGCTGAGCGCACAAATGGAGAAAGCGGAGCAAAATCAGCGGCACACATTGTCCAAACAAAGTGTGTCATCAAAGAGCGTTTGTGTCGAGTGATCATCGATGGAGGTAGCTGCAACAACTTGGCCAGCAGCGACATGGTGGAGAAGCTTGCGCTTACCACCCAACCACAGCCGCATCCATATTGCATTCAATGGCTGAATAACACCGGTAAGGCAAAGGTAAGAAAACTTGTGCGAATTAATCTTGCCATCGGATCCTATAAAGATGTTGTTGAATTTGATGTTGTGCCAATGCAAGCATGTAGTATTCTGCTAGGAAGGCCATGGCAATTTGATAAAGATTCTATGCATCATGGTAGATCAAATCAGTATTCCTTCCAATACCATGATAAAAGGATTGTGCTGCATCCAATATCTCCTGAAGCAATTTTAAAAGATGAACTTACTAGAGCTAGTAAAATGAAGAATCAGGAACAGGCTAAAAGTGAAAATCAGATTGTGGCAAATGAACTTGAGAAGCACAAAAAGAGAAGTGTCAAATCTGTTCATGATAACAGAAATGGGATCAAGCTGAAAGGGGCATGTTTCATTGGTACTAAATCTGATTTGGATGAGATTGATGCTACCACTGCTGTTTGCTATGCCTTGATTTGCAAACAAACCTTGTTTTCACTTCAGGACATATCTCTTTCCTTGCCCCCTATTGTCACTAACCTTTTGCAGGAGTATGCGGATGTTTTACCAAAGGAGGTGCCACCGGGGCTGCCACCAATTCATGGGATTGAGCACCAGATTGACCTTATTCCTGGGGCCTCCTTGCCCAATCGTGCACCATACAGGACCAACCCTGAAGAAACTAAAGAAATTCAGCGCCAAGTGCAAGAATTGCTCGACAAAGGTTACGTGCGTGAGTCTCTGAGCCCCTGTGCTGTTCCTGTCCTTTTGGTTCCTAAGAAAGATGGATCTTAGCGCATGTGTGTAGATTGCCGAGCGATTAATAACATAATAATCAGATATCGTCATCCTATCCCTAGGCTAGATGATATGCTTGATGAATTGAGTGGCTCAATTGTGTTCTTGAAAATTGATTTGCGTAGTGGTTACCACCAGATTCGCATGAAGTTAGGAGATGAATGGAAAACAGCGTTTAAAACTAAATTCGATCTACATGAGTGGTTAGTCATGCCTTTTGGTCTCACTAATGCACCCAACACTTTCATGAGATTAATGAATGAAGTTTTACGCGCTTTCATTGGCAGATTTGTTGTGGTATATTTTGATGACATTCTGATCTATAGCAAATCACTAGAAGACCATCTTGATCATTTGCGTGCTGTTTTGGATGCTCTTCGTGATGCACGTTTGTTTGGTAACCTTGAGAAGTGTACCTTTTGCACATATTGAGTCTCTTTCCTTGGCTATGTTGTGACACCGCAGGGAATTCAAGTCGATCAAGCCAAGGTTGAAGCCATTCACAGCTGGCCGGTTCCCACAACGGTCACCCAAGTGCGAAGCTTTCTAGGACTTGCTGGATTTTATCATCGCTTTGTGAAGGAATTTAGCACCATTGCAGCCCCGTTGCATGAACTCACTAAGAAGGGTACAACCTTCACTTGGGCTGCAGCTCAACAGGATGCTTTCAGCGTGCTCAAAGATAAGTTAATTCATGCACCCTTGCTCCAACTTCCAGATTTCAATAAAACATTTGAACTTGAATGTGATGCTAGTGGAATTGTGTTGGGTGGCGTGCTGCTACAAGATGGTAAGCCTGTAGCATATTTTAGTGAGAAATTGAGTGGACCTAGCTTGAACTATTCTACTTACGATAAGGAATTGCTTGCTTTAGTTCGAACTTTGGAAACTTGGCAGCACTATTTGTGGCCTAAAGAGTTTGTTATACATTCTGATCATGAGTCCTTAAAACACATTCGAAGTCAAGCAAAACTGAATTGTAGGCATGCTAAATTGGTTGAATTCATTGAATCTTTCCCTTATGTCATCAAACACAAGAAAGGGAAGGAGAATGTCATTGCTGATGCTTTGTCTAGGCGTTACATTATGCTGTCCCAACAAAGTCGCGTCAGAATTTTCCGCAACGAACGCACCCGATCCACTCCATGGGACCCAAAACTCATGTTTTGGGGCATTTCGGACCATTTTTTACTGCACGAAAGTCGATGCAAAACTTGCCGAACTGGTGCCATTATCGCACAAGTTCAGTAGACAAAGTCGCGACAGAATTTTTCGCAACGAACTGACCCGATCCACTCCATTTGATCAAAACTCATGTTTTGGGTCGTTTCGGACCGTTTCGTTACTGCACAAAAGTCGATGCAAAACTGGATGAACAGGTGCCATTAAGGCATAAGTTCGCTAAAGGAAGTTGCTTCGAAATTTTTCGCATCGAACGCACGTGATCCACTCCATTGAACCCAAAACTCAGGTTTTGGAGCGTTTCGGACCGTTTCGTTACTGCACGAAAGTCGATGCAAAACTAGCCGAACTGGTGCCATTATCGCACAAGTTCGCTAAACAAAGTCGCGTCGGAATTTTTCACAATGAACGCACCCGATCCACTCCATTTGACCAAAAACTAATGTTTTGGGGCGTTTCGGACCGTTCATTACTACACGAAACTCGATGCAAAACTGGCCGAACTGGTGCCATTATCGCACAAGTTTGCTAAGCAAAGTCGCGTCGGAATTTTTCGCAACGAATGCACCCGAACCACTCCATTGGACAAAGGACTCAAGTTTTGGGGTGTTTTGGACCGTTTTGTTACTGCACGAAAGTCGATGCAAAACTGGCCGAACTGGTGACATTATCGCACAAGTTCGCTGAACAAAGTCGCATCAGAATTTTTCGCAACGAACACACCCGATCCAATTGATTTGACCAAAAACTCATGTTTTGTGGCGTTTCGGACCATTTCGTTACTGCACGAAAGTCGATGCAAAACTGGCCGAAATGGTGCCATTATCGCACAAGTTAAGTAAACAAAGTCGCGTCAGAATTTTTCGCAACGAACGCATCCGATCCACTCCATTCGACCCAAAACTCATGTTTTGGGTCATTTCGGACCGTTTCGTTACCGTACAAAAGTCGATGCAAAACAGGCCGAACAGGTGCCATTAACGCATAAGTTCGCTAAAGGAAGTTGCTTCGACATTTTTCGCAACGAAGGCATGTGATGCACTCCATTAGACCCAAAATTCATGTTTTAGAGTGTTTCGGACCGTTTCATTACTGCACGAAAGTCAACGCAAACAAGGTCGCGTCAGAATTTTTCGCAATGGACGCACCCGATCCATTCCATTGGACCCAAAACTCATGTTTTGGGCGTTTCGGACCATTTCGATACTGCATGAAAGTCGATGCAAAACTAGCCAAACTGGTGCCATTATCGCACAAGTTCGCTAAACAAGGTCGCGTCGAAAATTTTCGCAACGAACGCACCCGATCCACTGAATTGCGCCCAAAACTCAAGTTTTGGGGCGTTTCGGACCGTTTCGTTACTCAACGAAAGTCGATGCAAAACTGGCCGAACTGGTGCCATTATCGCACAAGTTCAGTAAACAAATCGCGTCAGAATTTTTTCGCAATGAACGCACCCGATCCACTACATTGGACCCAAAACTCACGTTTTGGGGCATTTCGGACCGTTATGTTATTGCACGAAAGTCGATGCAAAACTTGCCGAACTGTTGCCATTATCGCACAAGTTCAGTAGATAAAGTCGCGTCGGAATTTTTCGCAATGAACTCACCCGATCCACTCCATTTGATCGAAAACTCATGTTTTGGGTCGTTTTGTACCATTTCGTTACTGCACGAAAGTCGATGCAAAACTGGACGAACAGGTGCCATTAAGGCACAAGTTCTCTAAAGGAAGTTGCTTCGAAATTTTTCGCAACGAAGGCACGTGATCCACTCCATTAAACCCAAAACTCAGGTTTTGGAGCGTTTCGTTACTGCACGAAAGTCGATGCAAACTGACCGAGCTGGTGCCATGAACGCACAAGTTCGCTAAACAAGGTCGCATCAGAATTTTTCACAACGAACGCACCCGACCCACTCCATTGGACCCAAAACTCATGTTTTGGGGCGTTTCGGACCATTTCGATACTGCACGAAAGTCGATGCAAAACTGGCCGAACTGGTGCCATTATCGCACAAGTTCGCTAAACAAAGTCGCGTCGTAATTTTTCACAACGAACGCACCCGATCCAATCCATTTGACCAAAAACTCATGTTTTGGGGCGTTTCGGACCGTTCGTTACTGCACGAAACTCAATGCAAAACTGGCCGAACTGGTGCCATTATCGCACAAGTTCGCTAAACAAAGTCGCGTCGGATTTTTTCGCAACGAACGCACCCGATCCACTCCATTGGACCCAAGACTCAAGTTTTGGGGCCTTTCGGACCATTTCGTTACTGCACGAAAGTCGATGCAAAACTGGCCGAACTGGTGCCATTATCCCACAAGTTCATAAACAAAGTCGCGTCGGAGTTTTTCGCAACGAACGCACCCGATCCACTCCATTTGACCAAAAACTCATGTTTTGGGGCGTTTCGGACCGTTTCGTTACTGCACGAAAGTCGATGCAAAACTTCGCTAAAGGAAGTTGCTTCGACATTTTTCGTAACGAACACACGTGATCCACTCCATTGGACCCAAAACTCATGGTTTGGAGTGTTCCGGACTGTTTCATTGGTCCACGAATGTTGATGTAAAAGTGGCAGAACTAGCTCCATTAACGCGCAAGTTCGCTAAACGAAGTTGTGTCGAAATTTTTTGCAACGAATGCACCTGATCCACTCGATTTGACCCAAAACTCATGTTTTGGCGCATGTCAGACTGTTTCGTTACTGCACGGAAGTCGATGCAACACTGGCCGAACACGTGCCATTATCGCACAAGTTCGCTAATGGAATTCGCATCAGAATTTTTCGCAATGAACGCACCCGATCCACTCCATTTGACCAAAAGCTCATGTTTTGGGGCATTTCGGACAGTTTCGTTACTGCATGAAAGTCAATGCTAAACTAGACGAACTGGTGCCATTATCGCACAAGTTCGCTAAACAGAGTCGCGTCTGGATTTTTCGCAACGAACGCACCCGATCCACTCCATTGAACCCAAAACTCAGGTTTTGGACCGTTTCGGACCGTTTCGTTACTGCACGAAAGTTGATGCAAACTGGCCGAACTGGTGCCGTGAACACACAAGTTCGCTAAAAAACGTCGCGTTAGAATTTACCACAACGAACGCACCCGATCCACTCCATTGGACACAAAACTCATGTTTTGGGGTGTTTTGTACCATTTCGATACTGCCCGAAAGTCGATGCAAAACTGGCCGAACTGGTGCGATTTTATCGCACTAGTTCGCTAAACAAAGTCGCGTCGGAATTTTTCGCAACGAACGCACCCTATCCAATCCATTGGACCAAAAACTCATGTTTTGGGGCATTTCGGACCGTTTCGTTACTGCATGAAAGTCGATGCAAAACTGGCCGAACTGGTGCCATTATCGCACAAGTTCATTAAACAAAGTCACGTCGGAATTTTTCGCAACGAACGCACCCGATCCACTCCATTGGAACAAAAACTCATGTTTTGCAGTTTTCAGTTGCATTGTTTGGGATAGTTGCTGGTTCTTAGTGGTTCAATCTTTAGAGTTTTGAGTTCTGGTCACGTTTTAGTCACCACGAAATCCACCAAATCTATTCATATTTCCACTGTCATTTCTGCCACCACGAATCCATCTTCCCAGATCTGAGCACTGGAAGAAAACAGTCCTATATCTTGTGTTACATGTCCGATTCAAACGTTTAAATACAATCTAGAAAGCTTATCTCGAGTTCTTTCCAACGGATCTAAATTTGCTCCTAACTCCTTCTGAGCGCGTTGCAATAGCACTTGAGATTCATGACCTGCTGTCTGAAAGTTGAGATGTTGGAACTCATTTCAAAGGAGTTGTGTGCAGCAATCCCTTTGTTTGGGTTGTTGGGGTTTCAAAAGAGTTTTAGCCCCTGAAAAAGAAAGAGCAAAAAAAAGAAAGAGAAGAGAAGAGAAAAAAAAAGTGAAGGGAATAGAGCTGTTGTTTTCTTGCATTCCTTGCTGTCTTGGTGTGTGACAACATTTGTGTTCAGGCTCACGTCTCTAGCTTGATTTGGCACTAGGACCAGTATAGGACCATCAATGAATGTCTATTCAACTTGCTTTGACTAATGTGGTTCTAGTTGTACCTTGATTTGTTTTGTTTGCAGCCACCTATAGCTCCACAAATCATCTACTACATCACGGGGTTGTGCATGTGTAACCATTTGTGTTGTTCTTGCTAGCTGCCGACACCTCCTGCCTTGCTTGGTAAGAACATGTAAGAACTTGAATGGACAAGTGTGAGTGAACATATAGTGTGCCACCACCTATTTCCTTTAGTTGGTTGGCAACTTCTTGTGATTTTGTTTGCTGCAAGGTAACCATGGTAGGTGCAGGGAGTGAGGATGAGGATGGTGGAGGTCTGCTTACACCTCGCACCAAAGGCATCGTACAGCATTTTCAAAAGCAAGTGAGGGAGTACAACTTTGGAATTGATAATGATTTGCAGGTGATAAATGAGAAGATTGGGCAAATGGAGGCCGCACAGATTTCCAACAACACCAAGCTTGCAGGTTTGGAGACGACGGTTGCTCGCGTGGACAAGAGTCTCGCTGCTCTTCTAAGGCGCTTTGATGAGCTCCACGCGAAGACGAATGATGAGGACGGCGCAGAAAATTCAGGTGCTGATTATGCTGCTGACACCGAAGTTGAGGATCGAGGCCAGCGACGTCTACGTCGTAACTGTCGAGGTATGGGTGGACAATGTCCACATGAGGTACATAACAATGACATTGCTTTCAGTAAGATAATATTTAAGATATCCTCTTTTGATGGTAAATATGATCCGGATGCTTATCTTTCTTGGGAGATGGCTGTTGAACAAAAGTTTACTTGTCATGATTTTCCTAAAAATGCATGTGTTAGGGCTGCAACTAGTGAATTCACTGATTTTGCTTCCGTTTGGTGGATAGAACATGGCAAGAAAAATCCTAATAACATGCCACAAACTTGGGATGCTTTGAAACGGATCATGAGGGCTAGTTTTGTTCCATCTGACTATGCATGTGATCTTTTAAACTAGCTGCAGCAGTTAAAACAACGTACTAAAAGTGTAGAAGAATACTATCAAGAGCTGCAAATGGGTATGCTACGCTGCAATTTAGAGGAGGATGTGGAACCTGCTATGGCTAGATTTTTGGGCGGGTTAAACCGGGAAATTCAGGACATCCTTGCTTATAAAGAGTACATTAACATAACCCGTTTGTTCCATCTTGCTTGCAAAGCTGAAAGGGAAGTGCAGGGATGACGTGCAAGTACCAGGACTAACATTTCTGCAGGGAGGAATTTTTCCATGCAGCCCCGCTCAAGCATTCCATCAATTGGACGTGCTGCTGCACCTTATTCATCGTCAGCTCGAACAACAGCCCCACCTTCTAGCGACAAGCCTCGTGACAGCCCTACAAATTCAGCAGCAAAGACAACGCAAAAACCTACTGCAACCACTTCATCGGTGGCATCCACAAGTAGAACAAGAGATGTTCAGTGCCACCGCTGCAAGGGATTTGGACATGTCATGCGTGACTGCCCAAGCAAGCGTGTTTTGGTGGTCAAAAATGATGGTGAGTACTCATCTACTAGTGAACTTGATGAAGATATACTTGCATTGCTTGCGGTTGACCATGCAGGAAGTGAGGGCTGCTCGGAAGAACATATTAATGCAGCTGAAGCCGACTGCTATGAGAGCCTAATTGTGCAGCGTGTGCTGAGCGCACAAATGGAGAAAGCGGAGCAAAATCAGCGGCACACATTGTCCAAACAAAGTGTGTCATCAAAGAGCGTTTGTGTCGAGTGATCATCGATGGAGGTAGCTGCAACAACTTGGCCAGCAGCGACATGGTGGAGAAGCTTGCGCTTACCACCCAACCACAGCCGCATCCATATTGCATTCAATGGCTGAATAACACCGGTAAGGCAAAGGTAAGAAAACTTGTGCGAATTAATCTTGCCATCGGATCCTATAAAGATGTTGTTGAATTTGATGTTGTGCCAATGCAAGCATGTAGTATTCTGCTAGGAAGGCCATGGCAATTTGATAAAGATTCTATGCATCATGGTAGATCAAATCAGTATTCCTTCCAATACAATGATAAAAGGATTGTGCTTCATCCAATGTCTCCTGAAGCAATTTTAAAAGATGAACTTACTAGAGCTAGTAAAATGAAGAATCAGGAACAGGCTAAAAGTGAAAATCAGATTGTGGCAAATGAACTTGAGAAGCACAAAAAGAGAAGTGCCAAATCTGTTCATGATAACAGAAATGAGATCAAGCTGAAAGGGGCATGTTTCATTGGTACTAAATCTGATTTGGATGAGATTGATGCTACCACTGCTGTTTGCTATGCCTTGGTTTGCAAACAAACCTTGTTTTCACTTCAGGACATATCTCTTTCCTTGCCCCCTGTTGTCACTAACCTTTTGCAGGAGTATGCGGATGTTTTACCAAAGGAGGTGCCACCGGGGCTGCCACCAATTCATGGGATTGAGCACCAGATTGACC
Source organism: Panicum hallii (assembly GCF_002211085.1). Taxonomy (NCBI): domain Eukaryota; kingdom Viridiplantae; phylum Streptophyta; class Magnoliopsida; order Poales; family Poaceae; genus Panicum; species Panicum hallii. The sequence goes on from NW_020356301.1 coordinate 28,666, forward strand.
TTATTCCTGGGGCCTCCTTGCCCAATCGTGCACCATACAGGACCAACCCTGAAGAAACTAAAGAAATTCAGCGCCAAGTGCAAGAATTGCTCGACAAAGGTTACGTGCGTGAGTCTCTGAGCCCCTGTGCTGTTCCTGTCCTTTTGGTTCCTAAGAAAGATGGATCTTAGCGCATGTGTGTAGATTGCCGAGCGATTAATAACATAATAATCAGATATCGTCATCCTATCCCTAGGCTAGATGATATGCTTGATGAATTGAGTGGCTCAATTGTGTTCTTGAAAATTGATTTGCGTAGTGGTTACCACCAGATTCGCATGAAGTTAGGAGATGAATGGAAAACAGCGTTTAAAACTAAATTCGATCTACATGAGTGGTTAGTCATGCCTTTTGGTCTCACTAATGCACCCAACACTTTCATGAGATTAATGAATGAAGTTTTACGCGCTTTCATTGGCAGATTTGTTGTGGTATATTTTGATGACATTCTGATCTATAGCAAATCACTAGAAGACCATCTTGATCATTTGCGTGCTGTTTTGGATGCTCTTCGTGATGCACGTTTGTTTGGTAACCTTGAGAAGTGTACCTTTTGCACATATTGAGTCTCTTTCCTTGGCTATGTTGTGACACCGCAGGGAATTCAAGTCGATCAAGCCAAGGTTGAAGCCATTCACAGCTGGCCGGTTCCCACAACGGTCACCCAAGTGCGAAGCTTTCTAGGACTTGCTGGATTTTATCATCGCTTTGTGAAGGAATTTAGCACCATTGCAGCCCCGTTGCATGAACTCACTAAGAAGGGTACAACCTTCACTTGGGCTGCAGCTCAACAGGATGCTTTCAGCGTGCTCAAAGATAAGTTAATTCATGCACCCTTGCTCCAACTTCCAGATTTCAATAAAACATTTGAACTTGAATGTGATGCTAGTGGAATTGTGTTGGGTGGCGTGCTGCTACAAGATGGTAAGCCTGTAGCATATTTTAGTGAGAAATTGAGTGGACCTAGCTTGAACTATTCTACTTACGATAAGGAATTGCTTGCTTTAGTTCGAACTTTGGAAACTTGGCAGCACTATTTGTGGCCTAAAGAGTTTGTTATACATTCTGATCATGAGTCCTTAAAACACATTCGAAGTCAAGCAAAACTGAATTGTAGGCATGCTAAATTGGTTGAATTCATTGAATCTTTCCCTTATGTCATCAAACACAAGAAAGGGAAGGAGAATGTCATTGCTGATGCTTTGTCTAGGCGTTACATTATGCTGTCCCAACAAAGTCGCGTCGGAATTTTCCGCAACGAACGCACCCGATCCACTCCATGGGACCCAAAACTCATGTTTTGGGGCATTTCGGACCATTTTTTACTGCACGAAAGTCGATGCAAAACTTGCCGAACTGGTGCCATTATCGCACAAGTTCAGTAGACAAAGTCGCGACAGAATTTTTCGCAACGAACTGACCCGATCCACTCCATTTGATCAAAAACTCATGTTTTGGGTCGTTTCGGACCGTTTCGTTACTGCACAAAAGTCGATGCAAAACTGGATGAACAGGTGCCATTAAGGCATAAGTTCGCTAAAGGAAGTTGCTTCGAAATTTTTCGCATCGAACGCACGTGATCCACTCCATTGAACCCAAAACTCAGGTTTTGGAGCGTTTCGGACCGTTTCGTTACTGCACGAAAGTCGCTGCAAAACTAGCCGAACTGGTGCCATTATCGCACAAGTTCGCTAAACAAAGTCGCGTCGGAATTTTTCACAATGAACGCACCCGATCCACTCCATTTGACCAAAAACTAATGTTTTGGGGCGTTTCGGACCATTCATTACTACACGAAACTCGATGCAAAACTGGCCGAACTGGTGCCATTATCGCACAAGTTTGATAAGCAAAGTCGCGTCGGAATTTTTCGCAACGAATGCACCCGAACCACTCCATTGGACAAAGGACTCAAGTTTTGGGGTGTTTTGGACCGTTTTGTTACTGCACGAAAGTCGATGCAAAAATGGCTGAACTGGTGACATTATCGCACAAGTTCGCTGAACAAAGTCGCATCAGAATTTTTCGCAACGAACACACCCGATCCAATTGATTTGACCAAAAACTCATGTTTTGTGGCGTTTCGGACCATTTCGTTACTGCACGAAAGTCGATGCAAAACTGGCCGAAATGGTGCCATTATCGCACAAGTTCAGTAAACAAAGTCGCGTCAGAATTTTTCGCAACGAACGCATCCGATCCACTCCATTCGACCCAAAACTCATGTTTTGGGTCATTTCGGACCGTTTCGTTACCGTACAAAAGTCGATGCAAAACAGGCCGAACAGGTGCCATTAACGCATAAGTTCGCTAAAGGAAGTTGCTTCGACATTTTTCGCAACGAAGGCATGTGATGCACTCCATTAGACCCAAAATTCATGTTTTAGAGTGTTTCGGACCGTTTCGTTACTGCACGAAAGTCAACGCAAACAAGGTCGCGTCAGAATTTTTCGCAACGGACGCACCCGATCCATTCCATTGGACCCAAAACTCATGTTTTGGGCGTTTCGGACCATTTCGATACTGCATGAAAGTCGATGCAAAACTAGCCAAACTGGTGCCATTATTGCACAAGTTCGCTAAACAAGGTCGCGTCGATAATTTTCGCTACGAACGCACCCGATCCACTGAATTGCGCCCAAAACTCAAGTTTTGGGGCGTTTCGGACCGTTTCGTTACTCAACGAAAGTCGATGCAAAACTGGCCGAACTGGTGCCATTATCGCACAAGTTCATTAAACAAAGTCACGTCGGAATTTTTCGCAATGAACGCACCCGATCCACTCCATTGGAACCAAAACTCATGTTTTGGGGCATTTCGGACCGTTTTGTTACTGCACAAAAGTCGATGAAAAACTGGCCGAACTGGTGCCATTATCGCACAAGTTCAGTAAACAAAGTCGCGTCGGAATTTTTCGCAACGAACGCAGCCGATCCTCTCCATTTGATCAAAAACTCATGTTTTGGGGCGTTTCGGACCGTTTCCTTACTACAAGAAAGTCGATGCAAAACTTGACGAATAGGTGCCATTAACGTACAAGTTCGCTAAAGGAAGTTGCTTCGAAATTTTTCGCAACGAACGCATGTGATCCACTCCATTGGACCCAAAACTCATGTTTTGAAGCGTTTCGGACTGTTTCGTTACTGCACGAAACTCGATACCAAACTGGCCGAACTGGTGCCATTATCACACAAGTTCGCTAAGCAAAGTCGCATCGAAAATATTTGCAACGAATGCACCCGATCCACTCTATTGGACCCAAGACTCAAGTTTTGGGGCGTTTCAGACCGTTCCATTACGGCATGAAAGTCGATGCAAAACTGGCTGAACTGGTGCCATTATCGCACAAGTTCATTAAACTAAGTCGCCTCGGAATTTTTCGCAATGAACGCACCCAATCCACTCTATTTGACCAAAAACTCATGTTTTGGGGCGTTTCGGACCGTTTCGTTACTACACGAAAGTCGATGTAAAACTGGCCGAACTGGTGCCATTATCGCACAAGTTCTGTAAACAAAGTCACGTCAGAATTTTTTGCAACGAACGCACCCGATCCAATCCATTGGACCCAAAACTCATGTTTTGGGGTATTTCGGACCGTTTTGTTGCTGCACGAAAGTCGATGCAAAACTGGCCGAACTGGTGCCATTATCGCACAAGTTCAATAAACAAAGTCGCGTCGGAATTTTTCGCAACGAATGCACCCGATCCACTCCATTTGATCAATAACTCATGTTTTACGGCGTTTCGGACCATTTCGTTACTACACGAAAGTCGATGCAAAACTGGACGAATAGGTGCCATTAAGGCACAAGTTCACTAAAGGAAGTTGCTTCAAAATTTTTCGCAACGAACGCACGTGATCCACTCCATTGAACCCAAAACTCAGGTTTTGAAGCGTTATGGACCGTATCGTTACTGCACGAAAGTCGATGCAAACCGGCCGAACTGGTGCCATGAACGCACAAGTTCGCTAAACAAGGTTGCATCAGAATTTTTCGCAACGAACGCACCCGATCCACTCCATTGGACCCAAAACTCATGTTTTGGGGCATTTCGGACCATTTTGATACTGCACGAAAGTCGATGCAAAACTGGCCGAACTGGTGCCATAATCGCACAAGTTTGAAAAACAAAGTCGCGTCGGAATTTTTCGCAACGTACGCACCCGATCGAATCCATTTGATAAAAAACTCCTGTTTTGGGGCGTTTTGGACCGTTTTGTTACTGCACGAAAGTCGATGCAAAACTGGATGAACAGGTGCCATTAAGGCACAAGTTCGCTAAAGGAAGTTGCTTCGAAATTTTTCGCAACGAACGCACGTGATCCACTCCATGGGACCCAAAACTCATATTTTGGACCGTTTCCGGACTGCTCATTGGTCTATGAAAGTTGATGTAAAAGAGGCAAAACTAGCACCATTAACGCCCAAGTTCGCTAAACGAAGTTGGGTCGAAATTTTTTGACCCAAAACTCATGTTTTGGGGCGTGTCGGACCGTTTGATTACTGCACGAAAGTTGATGCAAAATTGGCCGAACTTGTGCCATTATCGCACAAGTTCGCTAAAGGAAGTCGCATCCGAATTTTTCACAACGAACGCACCTGATCCACTCCATTTGACCAAAAGCTCATGTTTTGGGGTGTTTCAGACCGTTTCGTTACTGCACGATAGTCGATACAAAACTGAACAAATAGGTGCCATTAACGCACAAGTTCGCTAAAGGAAGTTGCTTCGAAATTTTTCGCAACGAAGGCACATGATCCACTCCATTGAACCCAAAACTCAGCTTTTGGAGCGTTTCGGACCGTTTCGTTACTGCACTAAAGTCGATACAAACTGGCCGAACTGGTGCCATGAAGCACAAGTTCGCTAAACAAGGTCGCGTCAGAATTTTTCGCAACGAACGCACCCGATCCAATCCATTTGACCAAAAACTCCTGTTTTGGGGCGTTTCGGACTGTTTCGTTAGTGTACGAAAGTTGATGCAAAACTGGAACAACTGGTGACATTAAGGCACAAGTTCGCTAAACTAAGTTACTTCGAAATTTTTCGCAACGAACGCACGTGATCCACTCCATTGGACCCAAAACTCATGTTTTGGAGCATTTCGGACCGTTTCGTTAGTGCACAAAAGTCGATGCAAACTGGCTGAACAGGTGCTAGAACGCACTAGTTCGCTAAACAAGGTCGCGTCAGAATTTTTCACAACGAACGCACCCGATCCATTCCATTGGACCCAAGACTCATGTTTTGGGGCGTTTCAGACCATTTCGATACTGCATGAAAGTCGATGCAAAACTAGCCGAACTGGTGCCTTGAACGCACAAGTTTGCTAAACAAGGTCGCGTCAAAATTTTTCGCAAGGAAAGCACCCGATCTACTCCATTGGACCAAAAACTCATGTTTTGGGGCGTTTCGGACCATTTCGATACTGCACGAAAGTCGATGCAAAACTGGACGAACAGGTGCCATCAAGGCACAAGTTCGCTAAAGTAAGTTGTTTTGAAATTTTTCGTAACAAACGCACGTGATCCACTCCATTGAACCCAAAACTCAGGTTTTGGAGCGTTTCGGACCGTTTCGTTACTGCACGAAAGTCAATGCAAACTGACCGACCTTGTGCCATGAACGCACTAGTTCACTAAACAAGGTCGCGTCAGAATTTTTCACAACGAACAAACCCGATCCATTCCATTGGACCCAAAACTCATGTTTTGTGGTGTTTTGGACCATTTCGATACTACACGAAAGTCGATTCAAAACTAGCCGAACTGGTGCAATTATCGCACAAGTTCGCTAAACAAAGTCGCGTCGGAATTTTTCGCAACGAACACACCCGATCCACTCCATTGGACCCAAAGCATGCCGTTTCGGACCGTTTCGTTACTGCATGAAAGTCGATGCAAAAACGGCCGAACTGTGCCATTATCGCACAAGTTCAGTAAACATAGTCGCGTCAGATATTTTCGCAACGAACGCACCAGATCCACTCCATTGGACCTAAGACTCAAGTATTGGGGCGTTTCGGACCGTTTCGTTTCTGCACGAAAGTTGATGCAAAACGGGCCGAACTGGTGCTATTATCGCACAAGTTCAGTAAACAAAGTCGCGTCAGAATTTTTCGCAACGAACACACCCGATCCACTCCATTTGATCAAAAACTCATGTTTTGGCGCGTTTCGGACCGTTTCCTCACTGCACGAAAGTCGATGCAAAACTGGACGAACAGGTGCCATTATCGCACAAGTTCGCTAAGCAAAGTCGCGTCGGAATTTTTCGCAACGAATGCACTCGAACAACTCCATTGGACCCAAGACTCAAGTTTTGGGGCGTTTCGGACTGTTTCGTTACTGCACGAAAGTCGATGCAAAACTGGCCGAACGGGTGACATTAACGCACAAGTTCGTTAAACAAAGTCGCGTCGGAATTTTTCGCAACAAACGAACCTGATCCACTCCATTTGACCAAAACCTCATGTTTTGGGGCATTTCGGACTGTTTCGTTACTGCACGAAAGTTGATGCAAAACTAGACGAACAGGTGCCATTAAGGCACAAGTTCGCTAAAGGAAGTTGCTTCATAATTTTTCGCAACGAACGCACGTGATCCACTCCATTGGACCCAAAACTCACGTTTTGAAGCGTTTCGGACCGTTTCGTTACTGCACGAAAGTCGATGTAAAACTGGCCGAACAGGTGCCATTATCGCACAAGTTTAGTAAACAAAGTCGCGTCGGAATTTTTCGCAACGAACGCACCCGATCCAATCCATTGGAACCAAAACTCATATTTTTGGGCATTTCGGACCATTTTGTTACTACACGAAAGTCGATGCAAAACTGGCCGAACGGGTGCCATTATCGCACAAGTTCAATAAACAAAGTCGCGTTGGAATTTTTCGCAACGAACGCACCCGATCCACTCCATTTGATCAAAAACTCATGTTTTGGGGCGTCTCGGACCGTTTCATTACTGCACGAAAGTCGAAGCAAAACTGGACGAACTGGTGCCATTATCGCACAAGTTCGCTATGCAAAGTTGCTTCGGAATTTTTCGCAACGAATGCACTCGAACAACTCCATTGTGCCCAAGACTCAAGTTTTGGGGCGTTTCGGACTGTTTCGTTACTGCACGAAAGTCGATGCACAACTGGCCGTACTGGTGCCATTATCGCACAAGTTCAGTAAACAAAGTCGCATCGGAATTTTTCGCAACGAGCGCACCCGATCCACTCCATTTCACCCAAAACTCATGTTTTGGGGAATTTCGGATCGTTTCGTTACTGTACGAAAGTCGATGCAAAACTGGCCGAACAGCTGCCATTAACGCACAAGTTCGCTAAAGGAAGTTGCTTCGAAATTTTTCGCAACGAATGCACGTGATCCACTCCATTAGACCCAAAACTCATGTTTTAGAGTGTTTCGGACCGTTTCGTTACTGCACGAAAGTCAACGCAAACAAGGTCGCGTCAGAATTTTTCGCAACGGACGCACCCGATCCATTCCATTGGACCCAAAACTCATGTTTTGGGCGTTTCGGACCATTTCGATACTGCATGAAAGTCGATGCAAAACTAGCCAAACTGGTGCCATTATCGCACAAGTTCGCTAAACAAGGTCGCGTCGATAATTTTCGCTACGAACGCACCCGATCCACTGAATTGCGCCCAAAACTCAAGTTTTGGGGCGTTTCGGACCGTTTCGTTACTCAACGAAAGTCGATGCAAAACTGGCCGAACTGGTGCCATTATCGCACAAGTTCATTAAACAAAGTCACGTCGGAATTTTTCGCAATGAACGCACCCGATCCACTCCATTGGAACCAAAACTCATGTTTTGGGGCATTTCGGACCGTTTTGTTACTGCACAAAAGTCGATGAAAAACTGGCCGAACTGGTGCCATTATCGCACAAGTTCAGTAAACAAAGTCGCGTCGGAATTTTTCGCAACGAACGCAGCCGATCCTCTCCATTTGATCAAAAACTCATGTTTTGGGGCGTTTCGGACCGTTTCCTTACTACAAGAAAGTCGATGCAAAACTTGACGAACAGGTGCCATTAACGTACAAGTTCGCTAAAGGAAGTTGCTTCGAAATTTTTCGCAATGAACGCATGTGATCCACTCCATTGGACCCAAAACTCATGTTTTGAAGCGTTTCGGACTGTTTCGTTACTGCACGAAACTCGATACCAAACTGGCCGAACTGGTGCCATTATCACACAAGTTCGCTAAGCAAAGTCGCATCGAAAATATTTGCAACGAATGCACCCGATCCACTCTATTGGACCCAAGACTCAAGTTTTGGGGCGTTTCAGACCGTTCCATTACGGCATGAAAGTCGATGCAAAACTGGCTGAACTGGTGCCATTATCGCACAAGTTCAGTAAACTAAGTCGCCTCGGAATTTTTCGCAATGAACGCACCCAATCCACTCCATTTGACCAAAAACTCATGTTTTGGGGCGTTTCGGACCGTTTCGTTACTACACGAAAGTCGATGTAAAACTGGCCGAACTGGTGCCATTATCGCACAAGTTCTGTAAACAAAGTCACGTCAGAATTTTTTGCAACGAACGCACCCGATCCAATCCATTGGACCCAAAACTCATGTTTTGGGGCATTTCGGACCGTTTTGTTGCTGCACGAAAGTCGATGCAAAACTGGCCGAACTGGTGCCATTATCGCACAAGTTCAATAAACAAAGTCGCGTCGGAATTTTTCGCAACGAATGCACCCGATCCACTCCATTTGATCAATAACTCATGTTTTGCGGCGTTTTGGACCATTTCGTTACTACACGAAAGTCGATGCAAAACTGGACGAATAGGTGCCATTAAGGCACAAGTTTACTAAAGGAAGTTGCTTCAAAATTTTTCGCAACGAACGCACGTGATCCACTCCATTGAACCCAAAACTCAGGTTTTGAAGCGTTATGGACCGTATCGTTACTGCACGAAAGTCGATGCAAACCGGCCGAACTGGTGCCATGAATGCACAAGTTCGCTAAACAAGGTCGCATCAGAATTTTTCGCAACGAACGCACCCGATCCACTCCATTGGACCCAAAACTCATGTTTTGGGGCATTTCGGACCATTTTGATACTGCACGAAAGTCGATGCAAAACTGGCCGAACTGGTGCCATAATCGCACAAGTTTGAAAAACAAAGTCGCGTCGGAATTTTTCGCAACCTACGCACCCGATCGAATCCATTTGACAAAAAACTCCTGTTTTGGGGCGTTTTGGACCGTTTTGTTACTGCACGAAAGTCGATGCAAAACTGGATGAACAGGTGCCATTAAGGCACAAGTTCGCTAAAGGAAGTTGCTTCGAAATTTTTCGCAACGAACGCACGTGATCCACTCCATGGGACCCAAAACTCATATTTTGGACCGTTTCCGGACTGCTCATTGGTCTATGAAAGTTGATGTAAAAGTGGCAAAACTAGCGCCATTAACGCCCAAGTTCGCTAAACGAAGTTGGGTCGAAATTTTTTGCAAACGAACGCACGTGATCCGCTCCATTTGACCCAAAACTCATGTTTTGGGGCGTGTCGGACCGTTTGATTACTGCACGAAAGTTGATGCAAAATTGGCCGAACTTGTGCCATTATCGCACAAGTTCGCTAAAGGAAGTTGCTTCAAAATTTTTCACAACGAACGCACGTGATCCACTCCATTGAACCCAAAACTCAGGTTTTGAAGCGTTATGGACCGTATCGTTACTGCACGAAAGTCGATGCAAACCGGCCGAACTGGTGCCATGAACGCACAAGTTCGCTAAACAAGGTCGCATCAGAATTTTTCGCAACGAACGCACCCGATCCACTCCATTGGACCCAAAACTCATGTTTTGGGGCATTTCGGACCATTTTGATACTGCACGAAAGTCGATGCAAAACTGGCCGAACTGGTGCTATAATCGCACAAGTTTGAAAAACAAAGTCGCGTCGGAATTTTTCGCAACCTACGCACCCGATCGAATCCATTTGACAAAAAACTCCTGTTTTGGGGCGTTTTGGACCGTTTTGTTACTGCACGAAAGTCGATGCAAAACTGGATGAACAGGTGCCATTAAGGCACAAGTTCGCTAAAGGAAGTTGCTTCGAAATTTTTCGCAACGAACGCACGTGATCCACTCCATGGGACCCAAAACTCATATTTTGGACCGTTTCCGGACTGCTCATTGGTCTATGAAAGTTGATGTAAAAGTGGCAAAACTAGCGCCATTAACGCCCAAGTTCGCTAAACGAAGTTGGGTCGAAATTTTTTGCAAACGAACGCACGTGATCCGCTCCATTTGACCCAAAACTCATGTTTTGGGGCGTGTCGGACCGTTTGATTACTGCACGAAAGTTGATGCAAAATTGGCCGAACTTGTGCCATTATCGCACAAGTTCGCTAAAGGAAGTTGCTTCAAAATTTTTCGCAACGAACGCACGTGATCCACTCCATTGAACCCAAAACTCAGGTTTTGAAGCGTTATGGACCGTATCGTTACTGCACGAAAGTCGATGCAAACCGGCCGAACTGGTGCCATGAACGCACAAGTTCGCTAAACAAGGTCGCATCAGAATTTTTCGCAACGAACGCACCCGATCCACTCCATTGGACCCAAAACTCATGTTTTGGGGCATTTCGGACCATTTTGATACTGCACGAAAGTCGATGCAAAACTGGCCGAACTGGTGCCATAATCGCACAAGTTTGAAAAACAAAGTCGCGTCGGAATTTTTCGCAACGTACGCACCCGATCGAATCCATTTGACAAAAAACTCCTGTTTTGGGGCGTTTTGGACCGTTTTGTTACTGCACGAAAGTCGATGCAAAACTGGATGAACAGGTGCCATTAAGGCACAAGTTCGCTAAAGGAAGTTGCTTCGAACTTTTTCGCAACGAACGCACGTGATCCACTCCATGGGACCCAAAACTCATATTTTGGACCGTTTCCGGACTGCTCATTGGTCTATGAAAGTTGATGTAAAAGTGGCAAAACTAGCGCCATTAACGCCCAAGTTCGCTAAACGAAGTTGGGTCGAAATTTTTTGCAAACGAACGCACGTGATCCGCTCCATTTGACCCAAAACTCATGTTTTGGGGCGTGTCGGACCGTTTGATTACTGCACGAAAGTTGATGCAAAATTGGCCGAACTTGTGCCATTATCGCACAAGTTCGCTAAAGGAAGTCGCATCCGAATTTTTCACAACGAACGCACCTGATCCACTCCATTTGACCAAAAGCTCATGTTTTGGGGTGTTTCAGACCGTTTCGTTACTGCACGATAGTCGATACAAAACTGAACAAATAGGTGCCATTAACGCACAAGTTCGCTAAAGGAAGTTGCTTCGAAATTTTTCGCAACGAAGGCACATGATCCACTCCATTGAACCCAAAACTCAGCTTTTGGAGCGTTTCGGACCGTTTCGTTACTGCACTAAAGTCGATACAAACTGGCCGAACTGGTGCCATGAAGCACAAGTTCGCTAAACAAGGTCGCGTCAGAATTTTTCGCAACGAACGCACCCGATCCAATCCATTTGACCAAAAACTCCTGTTTTGGGGCGTTTCGGACTGTTTCGTTAGTGTACGAAAGTTGATGCAAAACTGGAACAACTGGTGACATTAAGGCACAAGTTCGCTAAACTAAGTTACTTCGAAATTTTTCGCAACGAACGCACGTGATCCACTCCATTGGACCCAAAACTCATGTTTTGGAGCATTTCGGACCGTTTCGTTAGTGCACAAAAGTCGATGCAAACTGGCTGAACAGGTGCTAGAACGCACTAGTTCGCTAAACAAGGTCGCGTCAGAATTTTTCACAACGAACGCACCCGATCCATTCCATTGGACCCAAGACTCATGTTTTGGGGCGTTTCAGACCATTTCGATACTGCATGAAAGTCGATGCAAAACTAGCCGAACTGGTGCCTTGAACGCACAAGTTTGCTAAACAAGGTCGCGTCAAAATTTTTCGCAAGGAAAGCACCCGATCTACTCCATTGGACCCAAAACTCATGTTTTGGGGCGTTTCGGACCATTTCGATACTGCACGAAAGTCGATGCAAAACTGGACGAACAGGTGCCATCAAGGCACAAGTTCGCTAAAGTAAGTTGTTTTGAAATTTTTCGTAACAAACGCACGTGATCCACTCCATTGAACCCAAAACTCAGGTTTTGGAGCGTTTCGGACCGTTTCGTTACTGCACGAAAGTCAATGCAAACTGACCGACCTTGTGCCATGAACGCACTAGTTCACTAAACAAGGTCGCGTCAGAATTTTTCACAACGAACAAACCCGATCCATTCCATTGGACCCAAAACTCATGTTTTGTGGTGTTTTGGACCATTTCGATACTACACGAAAGTCGATTCAAAACTAGCCGAACTGGTGCAATTATCGCACAAGTTCGCTAAACAAAGTCGCGTCGGAATTTTTCGCAACGAACGCACCCGATCCACTCCATTGGACCCAAAGCATGCCGTTTCGGACCGTTTCGTTACTGCATGAAAGTCGATGCAAAAACGGCCGAACTGTGCCATTATCGCACAAGTTCAGTAAACATAGTCGCGTCAGATATTTTCGCAACGAACGCACCAGATCCACTCCATTGGACCTAAGACTCAAGTATTGGGGCGTTTCGGACCGTTTCGTTTCTGCACGAAAGTTGATGCAAAACGGGCCGAACTGGTGCTATTATCGCACAAGTTCAGTAAACAAAGTCGCGTCAGAATTTTTCGCAACGAACACACCCGATCCACTCCATTTGATCAAAAACTCATGTTTTGGCGCGTTTCGGACCGTTTCCTCACTGCACGAAAGTCGATGCAAAACTGGACGAACAGGTGCCATTATCGCACAAGTTCGCTAAGCAAAGTCGCGTCGGAATTTTTCGCAACGAATGCACTCGAACAACTCCATTGGACCCAAGACTCAAGTTTTGGGGCGTTTCGGACTGTTTCGTTACTGCACGAAAGTCGATGCAAAACTGGCCGAACGGGTGACATTAACGCACAAGTTCGTTAAACAAAGTCGCGTCGGAATTTTTCGCAACAAACGAACCTGATCCACTCCATTTGACCAAAACCTCATGTTTTGGGGCATTTCGGACTGTTTCGTTACTGCACGAAAGTTGATGCAAAACTAGACGAACAGGTGCCATTAAGGCACAAGTTCGCCAAAGGAAGTTGCTTCATAATTTTTCGCAACGAACGCACGTGATCCACTCCATTGGACCCAAAACTCACGTTTTGAAGCGTTTCGGACCGTTTCGTTACTGCACGAAAGTCGATGTAAAACTGGCCGAACAGGTGCCATTATCGCACAAGTTTAGTAAACAAAGTCGCGTCGGAATTTTTCGCAACGAACGCACCCGATCCAATCCATTGGAACCAAAACTCATATTTTTGGGCATTTCGGACCATTTTGTTACTACACGAAAGTCGATGCAAAACTGGCCGAACGGGTGCCATTATCGCACAAGTTCAATAAACAAAGTCGCGTTGGAATTTTTCGCAACGAACGCACCCAATCCACTCCATTTGATCAAAAACTCATGTTTTGGGGCGTCTCGGACCGTTTCATTACTGCACGAAAGTCGAAGCAAAACTGGACGAACTGGTGCCATTATCGCACAAGTTCGCTATGCAAAGTCGCGTCGGAATTTTTCGCAACGAATGCACTCGAACAACTCCATTGTGCCCAAGACTCAAGTTTTGGGGCGTTTCGGACTGTTTCGTTACTGCACGAAAGTCGATGCACAACTGGCCGTACTGGTGCCATTATCGCACAAGTTCAGTAAACAAAGTCGCATCGGAATTTTTCGCAACGAGCGCACCCGATCCACTCCATTTCACCCAAAACTCATGTTTTGGGGCATTTCGGATCGTTTCGTTACTGTACGAAAGTCGATGCAAAACTGGCCGAACAGCTGCCATTAACGCACAAGTTCGCTAAAGGAAGTTGCTTCGAAATTTTTCGCAACGAATGCACGTGATCCACTCTATTGGACCCAAAACTCATGTTTTGGAGCGTTTCGGACCGTTTCGTTACTGCACGAAAGTCGATGCAAACTGGCCGAACTGGTGCCATTAACGCACAAGTTCGCTAAACAAGGTCGCGTCAGAATTTTTCGCAACGAACGCACCCGATCCATTCCATAGGACCCAAAACTCATGTTTTGGGCCGTTTCGGACCATTTCGATACTGCACGAAAGTCGATGCAAAACTAGCCAAACTGGTGCCATTATCGCACAAGTTTGCTAAACAAAGTCGCGTCGGAATTTTTCGCAACGAACGCACCCGATCCAATCCATTGGACCAAAAACTCATGTTTTAGGGCGTTTCGGACCATTTCGTTAGTGCACGAAAGTCGATGCAAAACTGGCCGAACTGGTGCCATTATCTCACAAGTTCAGTAAACAAAGTCACGTCGGAATTTTTCGCAACGAACGCACCCGATCCACTCCATTTGATCAAAAACTCATGTTTTGGGGCGTTTCGGACCATTTCATTACTGCACGAAAGTCGATGCAAAACTGGACGAACAGGTGCCATCAACGCACAAGTTCACTAATGGAAGTTGCTTCGAAATTTTTCGCAACGAACGCACGTGATCCACTCCATTGAACCAAAAACTCAGGTTTTGGAGCGTTTTGGACCGTGTCATTATTGGACGAAAGTCGATGCAAACTGGCCGAACTGGTGCCATGAACGCACAAGTTCGCTAAACAAGGTCGCATCAGAATTTTTCGCAACAAACACACCCGATCCACTCTATTGGACCTAAAACTCATGTTTTGGTGCGTTTCGAACCATTTCGGTACTGCACAAAAGTTGATGCAAAACTTGCCGAACTGGTGCCATTATCGCACAAGTTCGCTAAACAAAGTCGTGTCGGAATTTTTCGCAACAAACGCACCCGATCCACTCCATTTGACCAAAAACTCATGTTCCGGGGCGTTTCGAACTGTGTCGTTATTGCACGAAACTCAATGCAAAACTGGCCGAACTGATGCCATTATCGCACAAGTTAAGTAAACAAAGTCGCGTCAGAATTTTTCCCAATGAACGCACCCGATCCACTCCATTTGACCAAAAACTCATGTTTTAGGGCGTTTCGGACCGTTTCGTTACTGCACGAAAGTCGATGCCAAACTGGACGAACAGGAGCCATTAAGGCACAAGTTCGCTAAAGGAAGTTGCTTCGAAATTTTTCGCAACGAACGCACGTGATGCACTCTATTGGACCCAAAACTCATGTTTTGGAGCGTTTCGGACCGTTTCGTTACTGCACGAAAGTTGATGCAAAACTGGCCAAACTGGTGCCATTAACGCACAAGTTCGTTAAACAAAGTCGCGTTGGAATTTTTCGCAACAAACGAACCCGATCCACTCCATTTGACCAAAAGCTCATTTTTTGGGGCGTTTCGGACTGTTTCGTTACTGCACGAAACTTGATGCAAAACTGGACGAACACGTGCCTTTAAGGCACAGGTTCGCTAATGGAAGTTGCTTCGATATTTTTCGCAACAAACGCACGTGATCCACTCCATTGGACCCAAAACTCATGTTTTGGAGCGTTCCGGACAATTTCATTAGTCCACGAAAGTTGATGTAAAAGTGGCAGAACTAGCGCCATTAACGCGCAAGTTCGCTAAACGAAGTTGTGTCGAAACTTTTTGCAACGAACACACCTGATCCACTCCATTTGACCCAAAACTCATGTTTTGGGGCGTGTCGGACCGTTTATTTACTGCATGAAAGTCAATGCAAAACTGGCCAAACTGGTGCCATTATCGCACAAGTTCGCTAAAGGAAGTCGCGTCAGAATTTTTCGCAACGAACGCACCTGATCCACTCCATTTGACCCAAAACTCATGTTTTTGGGCATTTCCGACCGTTTCGTTACTATACGATAGTCGATGCAAAACCGGCCGAACAAGTGCCATTAACGCACAAGTTCGTTAAAGGAATTTGGTATAAAATTTTTTGCAAACGCACGTGATCCACTCCATTGGACCAAAAACTTATGTTTTGGAGCATTTCAGACCGTTTCGTTACTGCACAAAAGTGGATGAAAACTGGCCGAACTGGTGTGGCATTAACGCACAAGTTCGCTAAACAAGGTCGCGTCAGAATTTTTCGCAACGAACGCACCCGATCCATTCCATTGGACCCAAAACTCATGTTTTGGGGTGTTTTGGACCATTTCGATACTGCACGAAAGTCGATGCAAAACTAGCCGAACTGGTGCCATTATCGCACAAGTTCGCTAAAGAAAGTCGCGTCGGAATTTTTCGCAACGAACGCACCCGATCCACTCCATTGGACCCAAAACTCATCTTTTGGGGCGTTTCGGACCGTTTCGTTACTGCACAAAAGTCGATGCAAAACTGGCTGAACTGGTGCCATTATCGCACAAGTTCAGTAAACAAGGTCGCGTCAGAATGCACCCGATCCACTCCATTGGACCCAAAACTCATGTTTTGGGGCATTTCGGATAGTTTTGTTACTGCACAAAAGTCGATGTAAAACTGACCGAACTTATGCCATTATCACAAAAGTTCAGTAAACAAAGTCGCGTCGGAATTTCTCGCAACGAACACACCCGATCCGCTCCATTTGATCAAACACTCATGTTTCGGTGCGCTTCGGACCGTTTCGTTAGTGCACGAAAGTTGATATAAAACTGGACGAACTGGTGCCACTAAGGTACAAGTTCGCTAAAGGAAGTTGCTTCGAAATTTTTCGCAACGAATGCACGCGATCCACTCCACCGAACTGGTGCCATGAACGCACAAGTTCACTAAACAAGGTCGCGTCAGAATTTTGCGCAACGAACGCAGCCGATCCACTCCATTGGACCCAAAACTCATGTTTTGGGGCATTTCGGACCATTTCGATACTGCACAAAAGTCGATGCAAAACTGGCCGAACTGGTGCCATTATCGCACAAGTTCGCTAAACAAAGTCGCGTCGGAATTTTTCGCAACGAACGCACCCAATCCAATCCATTTGACCGAAAACTCATATTTTGGGGCGTTTCGGGCCGTTTCGTTACTGTACGAAACTCGATGCGAAACTGGCCGAACTGGTGCCATTATCGCACAAGTTCGCTAAGAAAAGTTGCGTCGGACATATTCGCAACAAATGCACCCGGTCAATTCCATTGGACCCAAGACTCACGTTTTGCGGCATTTCGGACCGTTTCGTTACTGCACGAAAGTCGATGCAAAACTGGCCGAACTGGTGCTATTATCGCACAAGTACAGTAAACAAAGTCGCGTCAGAATTTTTCGCAACGAACGCACCCCCATTTGACCAAAAACTCATGTTTTGGGCGTTTCGGATCGCTTCGTTACTGCACGAAAATCGATGCAAAACTGGATGAACAGGTGCCAGTAAGGCACAAGTTCGCTAAAGGAAGTTGCTTCGAAATTTTTCGCAACGAACGCACGTGATCCACTACATTGAACCCAAAACTCATGTTTTCGAGCGTTCCGGACTGTTTCATTAGTCCACGAAAGTTGATGTAAAAGTGGCAGAACTAGCGCCACTAACGCGCAAGTTCGCTAAACGAAGTTCTATCGAAACTTTTTGCAATGATCGCACCTAATCCACTCCATTTGACCCAAAACTCATGTTTTGGGGTGTGTCGGACCGTTTCGTTACTGCACGAAAGTCGATGCAAAACTGGTCGAACAGGTGCCATTATCGCACAAGTTCTCTACAGGAAGTCGCGTCAGAATTTTTCGCAACGAACGCACCCGATCCACTCCATTTGACCCAAAACTCATGATTTTGGGCATTTCGGACCGTTTCGTTACTGTACGAAAGTCGATGCAAAACTGGCCGAACAGGTGCCAATAACGCACAAGTTCACTAAAGGAATTTGGTTCAAAAGGTTTCGCAACGAACGGACGGGATCCACTCCATTCGACCCAAAACTAGTGTTTTGAGCCGTTTTGTTACTGCACGAAAGTCGATGCAAACTGGCCGAACTGGTGCCATTAACGCACAAGTTCACTAAACAAGGTCGCGTCATAATTTTTCGCAACGAACGCGCCCGATCCATTCCGTTGGACCCAAAACTCATATTTTGGGGCGTTTCGGACCATTTCGATACTACACAAAAGTCGATGCAAAACTAACCGAACTGGTGCCATTATCGCACAATTTCGCTAAACAAAGTCGAGTCGGAATTTTTCGCAACGAACGCACCCGATCCACTCCATTGGACCCAAAACTAATCTTTTGGGGCATTTCGGACCGTTTCGTTACTGCACGAAAGTCGATGCAAAACTGGCCCAACTGGTGCCATTATCGCACAAGTTCAGTAAACAAAGTCGCGTCGGAATTTTTCGCAACGAACGCACCCGATCCACTCCATTGGACACAAAATTCATGTTTTGTAGCATTTCGGACAGTTTTGTTACTGCACGAAAGTCGATGGAAAAATGGCCGAACTGGTGCCATTATCGCATAAGTTCAGAAAACAAAGTCGCGTCGGAATTTTTCGCAACGAACGCACCCGATTCACTCCATTTGATCAAACACTCATGTTTTGGGGCATTTCGGACCATTTCGTTACTGCATGAAAGTCAATACAAAACTGGACGAATAGGTGCCATTAAGGTACAAGTTCGCTAAAGGAAGGTGCTTCGAAATTTTTCGTAACGAACGCACGTGATCCACTCCATTGAATCCAAAACTCAGGTTTTGGAGTGTTTTGGAACGTTTCATTACTGCACAAAAGTCGATGCAAACTGGCCGAATTGGTGCCATGAACGCACAAGTTCGCTAAACAAGGTCGCGTCAGAATTTTTCACAACGAACGCACCCGATCCACTCCATTGGACCCAAAACTCATGTTTTAGTGCGTTTCGGACCATTTCTATATTGCACGAAAGTCGATGTAAAACTGGCCAAACTGGTGCCATTATCGCACAAGTTCGCTTAACAAAGTCGTGTCGGATTTTTTCGCAACGAACGCACCCGATCCAATCCATTTAACCAAAAACTCATGTTTTGGGGCGTTTCGGGCCGTTTCGTTACGGCACAAAACTCGATGCGAAACTGGCCGAACTGGTGCCATTATCGTACAAGTTCGCTAAGCAAAGTCGCGTCGGACATATTCACAACGAACGCACCTGATCCACTCCATTGGACCCAAGACTCAAGTTTTGGGGCGTTTCGGACCATTTCGTTACTGCACGAAAGTCGATGCAAAACTGGCCGAACTGGTGCCATTAGCGCACAAGTTCAGTAGACAAAGTCGCGTCTGAATTTTTCGCAACGAACGAACCCGATCCACTCCATTTGACCAAAATCTCATGTTTTGGGGCATTTCGGACCGTTTCGTTACTACACGAAAGTCGATGCAAAACTGGACGAACAGGTGCCATTAAGGCATGAGTTCGCTAAAGGAAGTTGCTTCGAAATTTTTCGCAACGAACGCGCGTGATCCACTCCATTGGACCCAAAACTCATGTTTTGGAGCGTTCCGGACTGTTTCATTAGTCCACAAAAGTAGAAGTAAAAGTGGTAGGACTAGCGCCATTAACGCGCAAGTTCACTAAACGAAGTTGTGTCGAAATTTTTTGCAACGAACGCACCTGATCCACTCCATTTGACCCAAAACTCATTGATGTGAACCCGATAGGATTTGTTCCTGATCTTTCGATGAGAGGTGTGGAATAACTCGATTGATGGAGGAGACGACGTTCACGGCCCGACTACAGCCTTCCAAGGATGCTGCACCTTAGCAACCGATACGCCACCTACTTTGGTTGGCGCGATCTTGTGGAGTGCGACACCCGGCCACTACGGCACTCGTCCTGCAAGCAAATGAAGAACTAGCAAGAACAAGTAGAACAAGTACTGAAATTATGAGATGTAATTGAAGGTCTCAAACCGAATCTCAATATTGATGGTGTTCCGAAAATAAGTGGACGGGCGGCTGGATCAGCACGCGCGTCTACAAGGAAGTAGCAAAAGCTAAACTTGCATCTAACAAAACCTGAGTGTTCTTGACAGTGGCTAAAGGTTATAAAGAAGTAGGAGAACGACCACAAGGGTGCTGGGGTCATGTTCCAACACTATGACGCATCCGTCTTGGACTCAACTTGATACACGGCCCGTCGGGCCAAATTAGGGTGACGCAGCACCGTGGCTGAAAAGGACTCTGTAGTAAATCTAGGATTGCGGTTGACTCCTAACAGATATGGAGGTGATTCCCGATCCGTTGGAAAGTAGATTTGATAAGCTTTCCAGAAAGTACACGACCGACCAAAACGGAGTCCGGATGAAGTTGTGGCAGCCGTCACAAGTCGTGTCTGTCCTGCAGTCCGAATCCAGCCTGCGCGATGTCTCTTCCCTTTTGATCCAATCCATTGTTCCTGAGTAAAACAAGAGTGCACGTGTCTCCATTCTCTAAATATGATGAACCTGAGTTTAAGAGTGAACTTACTTGATGGGTAAGCCGACGAGCACGAGCGCGAGTAATAGGACCAAGAGGTGTTGTTGAAGTAGATACTGGTGTAGGTGTGGATGTATCGTTAGTGGCGATGTCCTCATCATCCTCACTTTTCTTGCATTTGAGTCATTCTGGACTCAAGCTCATCGTCCTCTCCCAAATATAGCTTCAAATCTGTAATGTTAAATGTGGGACTAACCCCAAACTCCACAGGCAGGTCTAGCATATATGCATTATCATTAATTCGTTCTAGCACTTTAAACGGTCCATCAGCCCGAGGCATCAATTTAGATTTTCTCAAAGCAGGAAACCTATCCTTTCTCAGGTGCAACCAAACCAATTCACCAGGTTCAAAAATCAATTACTTTCTACCTTTATCACCAGCAAGCTTATACTTAGAATTCATGCGCTCGATATTTTCTTTAGTTGTTTCATGCAGTTTTAACATCAGTTCAGCACGTTGCTTAGCATCAAAGTTCAATTTTTCAGAAGTGGGTAAAGGCATTAAATCAATAGGAGCACGAGGAATCAAGCCATAAACAATCTCATAAGGGCACATCTTTGTAGTAGAATGCATGGAACGATTATAAGCAAACTCAACATGAGGCAAACATTCTTCCCACAACTTAATATTCTTCTTTAAAATAGACCTTAACATGGTAGACAAGGTTCGATTAACAACTTCAGTTTGACCATCAGTTTGGGGATGACAAGTGGTAGAAAATAGAAGCTTAGTTCCCAATTGTGCCCATAAAGTTCTCCAAAAGTGGCTAAGAAATTTGGCATCACGATCAGAAACAATTGTGTTTGGCACACCATGCAAACGAACAATTTCTCGAAAGAACAAATCAACAACATGTGTAGCATCATCAGTTTTATGACATGGAATAAAGTGTGCCATCTTGGAAAATCTATCCACAACCACAAAAACGCTATCACGTCCCTTCCTAGTTCTAGGCAATCCCAACACGAAATCCATAGAAATATTCTCCCAAGGAGCACTAGAAACTGGTAAAGGCATATACAAACCATGCGGATTTAAATGGGACTTAGCTTTTTGACATGTAGTGCAGCGTGCAACAAATCGCTCCACATCTCTTCTCATTTTTGGCCAAAAGAAATGACCAGCAAGTATATCCTCTGCCTTCTTTGCTCCAAAATGCCCCATCAAGCCACCTCCATGCACTTCCTATAACAACAACAAACGAACGGAGCTAGCTAGAATGCATAGCTTGCTAGCTCGAAACACAAACCCATCATTGACGATGAATTTGTTCCATGCTTTTCCATCCTTACTGATGCGAACCCGTTAGGGTTTGTTCCCAATCTTTCGGTGAGAGGGGATGGATAACTCAATTGGTGGATGGAGACGACGTTCACGGCCCGACTACAGCCTTCCAAGGATGCTGCGCCTTAGCAACCGATACACCACCTCCAATGGCTGCTGCGATCTTGTGGAGCGCAACACCCGGCCACTAGGGCACTCGTCCTGCAAGCAATCGAAGAACAAGCAAGAACAAGTAGAACAAGCAACTCAATTGCAAATATGGAGATAAGAACCAATCTAAAATCACAAAGGTGGGATTCTGAATCGAGTAGAACGGATGGTCTAGCCGACACATGCGTCTACAAGCAAGTAGCAATGGCTAAACTTTCAACAAAACAAAACCCAATCTGTTCGTGGTGGCTATGGAGGTATATGAGAGGGTAGAGGATGACCAGGACGTGGTGGAGGTCATCCCTAAACCCTAGGATGCGCCCCTATTGGGCCCCAATTGATACACGCCCCATCAGGCCAAAATCAGGTGACGCAGCACCATGGACAGAAAAGGTCTTTATAGTAAATTAACGATTGTGGCCGCCTCGGAGAAGATATGGACATGAGTCCGGATCCATATGAAAGTAGACTTTATAAGCTTTCCGTGAAGTCCAAGAACTCCCCAATTGGAGTCCGTATGAAGTTGTGGCAGCCGTTACAACTTGGTTCTGTCCTCCAGTCCGAATCCAATATCCAAAACGTGTTGGATTTGGACTCTTCCTTTCCTTGCACCAAAAGTGACGTGGTGGCCTGGTGGAGAACATTGGGAAGACTTGGGCTTGGTCCCCAATCTATTTCTTTGGTCCTCCATGTTTTCCATGTAATTTCCACACACGGCTTTATCCAGTCAAGTAATTCTGAAAACGAGAATGCACAGAAATCATCATGCAGCATTAATTGTTCAAATGTATCAAATTTAATCTTGATATGGAGTTGATTCACCTTTGGACAAGAAGGCACTAATATGGTCGTATCCATGCTAGTGATGTCCTCATCATTCTCCCCTTCTTGGCTGCAAACCGTCCTCGGTTTGGCGTTACGAGTGTTGTTCAGTAATGGAGTCTTTTCAAGTTCTTTCAAATATAATCCTGAAACTTCCAATAAAATACAAGGCAGCAAGATTTGCTCCCCTTCTTGAAAATTGACCTGCAACATGTTATCAATAGCAAAGAAACTCGATATGGTATAAGTAGTTTCAATGCAAGTCATTTGCTGATCGCTTTGAGGCACTCTTAAAGGAGGTTTCAGATCTAAATAAATATACACCCGACGCACCATGTACTCTCCACGAGTGTTATATTTTCCAATTCCATAGAATGAACAATGATCAAAACATGGCGAAATGCAATTCTGAAATAATTTCTTCTCTAAACAATCTAGATTGCAAAGAATATCAAACTCAATGTAACCCAAAGTATTCAAACATGATATGAGTTTCAGCTCTTCGTTCTCATTATTAACGCAACGAACATGAGGAAAAGCAACATGTTCATCATTCAAATCAGATTGCACATGTCCATGTACTAGTTGTGTGGTAGATTTGAGTGAAGTATGATCACACAACTCCTCTTTATCACAAGGATCAACAAACAAATCACCATGTAACAAAGGCAAATCAGCAATGATTTCCACTATTTGATATTCTCTAGTAGCATGATAAGTGGACAATTGCGTTTGATCTTGATGGCACTCACCTCTAGTATCTGAAACACTCCATACATTACCTATATGAGCCTCCTTAGGAAAGGATGGCAGAAGAAGCTTGTCTTCTTGATTATCCATTGATGCACATGGCAGCTCATCTCCCGAGTTGGAGATGGGCCCAATTTCCTGCAAATTGTTAAAACCATACACAGGAACAAAAGGAATCTCCTCTGCTGAAAGCACTTCTTCATTGCAACTATGCAAGGCTAACAAAATCTCATTTTCAGCAGTGCAAGCTAATTTTAACAATTGAGTCAAGGAAGTGTATGTTTCATGAACAAGAATATCATAGATTTCTTTGTTCAGCCCTCTCAAAAATCTATTTTCAATAGCATCTTCGCATTCTATCAAACCACATTGCAACATGAGAATCTGGAGATCTAAGTAGTATGTTTCAACGGTGTTACTACCTTGTTTCAAACTTTGTAGCTTAGCAAGCAAATGATTAGCATAATATTCAGGAACAAAGTACTCTCTCAAAATAGTTTTCAACGCATTCCATGTTTTAGGTACCTTATCATGTCTACACAAGCGTTTCCAAACAGCCAAAGCATAATCAATAAGAACTCCACCAGCAGCTAGAATTTTTTGCTCTTCTGACAAATCGTGTTTGCGAAATTCTAAATGTATTGCTAGTTCCCATTTAACATATCCTTTAGGATCAAACTTACCATCATATAGCGGCAAGTGTTGAATGACATCCTGAATCTGAAGGTGTAGTTCCGTTAGCTCAAAAATCACCGTATCACCTGCCATGATTAGTAGAAAACAAGAAACACAAAAATAATATGTATCCTCCTATCAACTAATAGGATGTGTTGGTTATAAAACTCTCAAACTCAACTTGTATAAAACAAGCTCTTACAAGTTCTTACCAAGCCAAAACAGGACAGGTCGGCAACCAACAAGTCAAGCACCTGGAAAGAAGTGTATCGGTGCTGCAGCAACAAAACCTATCAAGCCATAGTCGGATATGTGGAGCTGTAGGTGGGCTAAAAAAAACACAAGGAAATACTAGCACCACATTAGTCACAAAAGCAAGCTCAGTAATCGTTCAACGGCGGGAGTGTGCTGGTCCTAACCTAGACCGTGCTAGAGGCGCGAGCCTGGACACAAAGGAAAGTCACAACACACCTTCAGAATCAAAACAGAAACACAAAGAACAGCCCCTTTCTTTTTCCTTTTCTCTTCTTCTTTTTTTTTCTTTCGTTTCTTTTTCTTCTTTTGTTTTTTTCTTCTCTTTTCTTTTCAGGGGAATAAAATCTTTTGTTTGACAACCAAAACAAAAAGATTACTGCATACAACCTCTACCAACTCAGAATGACAAATCTTGTTTCAGACAGCCAGACGCACAAATCTCCAAGTCGATTCTGGAGTGCTGAGATGAAGTTTGTGACCAAGGTCAGATCCGTTGGAAAGAGCATGAGTTGAGCTCTCTAGATTGTCTTAAGACTCCCAAATCGGATACTGAACACAGAAACTATAGCAGTTTTCTTCCCGGGCTGAATTGAAACTCCGAAACAAAATTTGGTGACAAGAACTCGAAACTCTAAAGGACTACAACTAAGACCAGCAACTCGACACAACCGATGCAACCAAAAACTCAACAAGCCCTAACTAAGAAGTACTAGTAAAGGCTCAAAAGGGTCTATAGGATTGTGGTGGGGGAAAAAAATTCTACTATTTTTGGATTTTTCTGGACTGTAGGAAAATAAAAATAGCGAAGGATTGGAAGTCTCTCACCGAACAACCTTGCTCTGATACCAACTGATGCGAACCCGTTAGGGTTTGTTCCCAATCTTTCGGTGAGAGGGGATGGATAACTCAATTGGTGGATGGAGACGACGTTCACGGCCCGACTACAGCCTTCCAAGGATGCTGCGCCTTAGCAACCGATACACCACCTCCAATGGCTGCTGCGATCTTGTGGAGCGCAACACCCGGCCACTAGGGCACTCGTCCTGCAAGCAATCGAAGAACAAGCAAGAACAAGTAGAACAAGCAACTCAATTGCAAATATGGAGATAAGAACCAATCTAAAATCACAAAGGTGGGATTCTGAATCGAGTAGAACGGATGGTCTAGCCGACACATGCGTCTACAAGCAAGTAGCAATGGCTAAACTTTCAACAAAACAAAACCCAATCTGTTCGTGGTGGCTATGGAGGTATATGAGAGGGTAGAGGATGACCAGGACGTGGTGGAGGTCATCCCTAAACCCTAGGATGCGCCCCTATTGGGCCCCAATTGATACACGCCCCATCAGGCCAAAATCAGGTGACGCAGCACCATGGACAGAAAAGGTCTTTATAGTAAATTAACGATTGTGGCCGCCTCGGAGAAGATATGGACATGAGTCCGGATCCATATGAAAGTAGACTTTATAAGCTTTCCGTGAAGTCCAAGAACTCCCCAATTGGAGTCCGTATGAAGTTGTGGCAGCCGTTACAACTTGGTTCTGTCCTCCAGTCCGAATCCAATATCCAAAACGTGTTGGATTTGGACTCTTCCTTTCCTTGCACCAAAAGTGACGTGGTGGCCTGGTGGAGAACATTGGGAAGACTTGGGCTTGGTCCCCAATCTATTTCTTTGGTCCTCCATGTTTTCCATGTAATTTCCACACACGGCTTTATCCAGTCAAGTAATTCTGAAAACGAGAATGCACAGAAATCATCATGCAGCATTAATTGTTCAAATGTATCAAATTTAATCTTGATATGGAGTTGATTCACCTTTGGACAAGAAGGCACTAATATGGTCGTATCCATGCTAGTGATGTCCTCATCACTTACAATGCAACAAAACATCCTTAAAATCAGCATCATCCACATATTGTGTTTTAGTTGTGTCCAAACCAAAAATCTTGCAATCAAGTTGTGTCAACAAAATATATTGCCTAGACAAAGCATCAGCAATGACATTCTCTTTCCCTTTCTTGTGTTTGATGACATGAGGAAAAGATTCAATAAATTCAACCCACTTAGCATGTCTACGGTTCAGTTTTCCTTGACTACGAATATGTTTCAAAGATTCATGATCAGAATGGATAACAAACTCTTTGGGCCACAAATAATGCTGCCATGTTTCTAATGTGCGCACAAGAGCATACAATTCCTTGTCATAAGTAGAATAATTCAGAACAGGTCCGCTCAATTTCTCACTAAAATATGCAACCAGGTTTACCATCTTGTAACAAAACACCACCCAAACCAATTCCACTAGCATCACATTCAAGCTCAAAGGTCTTATTAAAATCAGGAAGTTGGAGGAGAGGTGTATGTGTCAACTTATCTTTCAACATGGTGAACGCATTCTCTTGTGAGGTGCCCCAAGAAAAGGGCACCCCCTTCTTCGTAAGCGCATTCAACGGTGCCGCAATGGTGCTGAAATCCTTCACGAAGCGACGATAGAACCCAGCAAGTCCTAGAAAACTCCACACATGTGTGATGGTCTTTGGTACAGGCCATCCCTGAATAGCTTCCACCTTGGCTTGATCAACTTCAATTCCCTGTGGAGTGACAATATAGCCAAGAAAAGATACTCGATCTGTGCAAAAGACGCACTTCTCAAGGTTACCAAATAAACGTGCATCACGTAAAGCAGTAAAAACAGCACGTAAATGATCAAGATGTGCCTCCATGGATTTGCTGTAAATCAATATAACATCAAAGTAGACCACAACAAATTTGCCAATGAAAGCACGCAAAACCTCGTTCATTAATAGCGTGAAGGTACTAGGTGCATTAGTTAACCCAAAAGGCATGACTAACCACTCATATAACCTGAACTTAGTTTTAAAAGCAGTTTTCCATTCATCTCCCAATTTCATGCGAATCTGGTGGTACCCACTACGCAAATCAACTTTGGTAAACACAACAGCACCACTCAATTCATCAAGCATATCATCCAAACATGGAATAGGATGTCGATATCGAATTGTAATATTGTTAATAGCTCTACAATCGACACATATACGCCATGTTCCATCTTTCTTGGGAATTAAAATAACCGGAACAGCACAAGGACTAAGGGACTCACGTACATAACCTTTGTCGAGTAGTTCTTGCACTTGTCGCTGAATCTCTTTCGTTTCTTCCGGATTGGTCCTGTATGGTGCACGGTTGGGCAGCGATGCTCCTGGAATCATATCACTTTGGTGCTCAATCCCTCGTATTGGTGGCAGCCCCGCTGGTATTGCACTTGGAAACACATCAGAATATGAGTGCTGCAAAACGTTAGCGACAGCAGAGGGCAAAGAGTGCTGCATATCATGAATGGAAATCAAAGCATCTTTGCACACCAAAGCATAGGCAACATAAGTGGTAGCAATCAAGTCATTAATATCAGATTTAGTAGCAAGCAAGCAAGTCCCTTTCAAGCGTATCTCATCTTGCTTATTAGCAACCGACTTGACAATTATTGGTCTCACTTTTAGCTTTGGCAGCTCTAGCAGTATCATCACGCACAATAGCTTTAGGAGACATAGGAAGCAACACAATTTTCTTACCATGGTGCAAGAGCGAAAACTGATTTGATCTACCATAATGCACACAATCCGTATCAAATTGCCAAGGCCTACCGAGCAGAATATGGCAAGCTTGCATAGGCACAACATCGCACTCAACAACATCATGATATGACCCGATTGCAAAATTAATGCGCACCAGCCTCGTTACCTTAGCCTTACCACTGTTGTTTAGCCATTGAATGTGATACGGGTGTGGGTGTGGTTTGGTGCTGAGTGCAAGCTTCTCCACCAGTTCGCTGCTAGCCAAATTGTTGCAGCTACCTCCATCAATAATCATACGACAAGAACGCTCTTTAATGACACATTTAGTTTGGAACAGCGTGTGTCGCTGATTTTGCTCCGCCTTCTCCATTTGTGCACTAAGCACACGCTGCACAATGAGACTCTCATAGTGTTCGGCTGCCCCTGCATCAATATGTTCGTCTGGTGGTCCCTCATTACCTGCATGGTCAGCAACAAACAAAGCAAGTGTATCATCATCAAAATCACTAGCAGAGGAATACGCACCATCATCTTTGACCACCAAAACACGCTTGGTAGGACAGTCACGCTGCACGTGCCCAAAACCCTTGCATCGATGACACTGGACATCACTTGTTCTACCCGTGGATGCAATCGAGGAAGCACTAGCGGCTGGCTTCTGGACAGTCTTGGTTGCTGAAGTGGTGGGAGGAGCACGTGGCTTATCGCTGGATGGAGAAGATGCTGCTGTACGAAAGTCAAAAAAAAAAAAGAGGAACGGGCAAGGAGTCCGGGCACAGGACGGCCGCACATTCCCCTTACACACGTCGGGACCGAATCAGACTCGATCGCCTTTCCCTCCACCCCACCTCCACAACGCGCCGTGACCGACTCGGTCACCTGCCCAGGTCTTTTTTTTCCCCCCCCTTCCCCACGCCGTGCCAGTTTTTCACATCCGTATCTCTCTTTCTTGGTACCATATTCTGAGGTTCGCCTTACTCTAGAGAGAGAGAGAGAGTATCTTCTTTTTACCGGAATACCCCTGTACTTTCGGAAAAAGTGTGTGCCGTAACTTGCTGTTTTAGATCCTCTTTGTTCATATTATCGGTTTTGAGGACTCCTGGCAAAAAAAAAAAAAAGAGAACAGCAAACAAAAAAAAAGAAAAACCGAAAAACAGCTCTTTTTGTTGTGCCTTCTCCATCTTTGCCACCTTCCTTGTATCTGTCCTTTCGGTTTCACTTGTTTCCAGCAGCTTTTGTACGTGTGTTAGCACTATAATTCAACTTTGCATCTATTGTTTGATTGTGCTAATCCTTGCTTTGAGTGCAGCCTACCCAGAACTCCACATATTTCTACGACGAGCAGTTTTTGTTTCTCCCGGCAATCGCTCCTCCAATCTTTCGTGAGTTCCACCAGTTGGTTGCAGTTCGCCCCTGTGTGTGTGGTAAGAACGGATAAGAATTTGGTAACAGCACTTTTGTGAGCGCATTACACCCTTCTAGTCGTAGGATTTGTTTTTGTGTTTGCGCTAACCATGGCAGGAGACGAAGGCACAGCGGTTGAACAGCTGCAGGACATGCGGACACGAGTTGACGGACTTGCTGCGGACATCAAGACGATGCATGAACGGCTTGACTCGACGATCACGTCATCGACTGAGAGGTTCGATCAGCTCGACCTCGCTCAGACGGCCGCCAGGACCACCCTCGACACCATCGTGGCACGGCTAGACGCATTGAACGCAACGATCACGGAGTTGCAGCAGGATTATGGCGGTGACACGGAGCCGGAAGAGGGAGCTCGCCGCGGTCGTGCCCGCCGTGTGGTACGTCATCAACATATTGACCCATTTGCTAAGATTAAATTTAAAATCCCATCTTTTAATGGCAAATATGATCCTGCTGCATATCTTGATTGGGAACTAGAGGTCGACCAGAAATTTTCATGCCATGATATTCCTGCTAGTTCTCAAGTTAAAGCTGCTATTAGTGAATTTACTGATTTTGCTTTAATTTGGTGGCGTGAATATAAGCAAAAACATCCCCCTCCCACCACCTGGACTCAATTAAAAGCTGCCATGCGATACAGATTTGTCCCTTCATATTATGCACGAGATTTGCTTGAAAAAATGCAGTGCTTTCGACAAGGTCAACAATCTGTTGAGGACTACTATCAGGAGCTACAAAAAGGTATGATTCGTTGTGGTTTGTTTGAGACAGACGACGCTGCTATGGCACGTTTTCGCGGTGGTTTAAACCGCGAAATTCAGGACATACTTGATTATAAGGAATATAATGATATGACCACATTGTTTGCGTATGCTTGCAAAGCTGAACGTGAAGTGCAGGGTCGCCGCTCGAAGACATTTTCTAACTCTTTTGCAGGAAGAAGCCCGGCAACCAGCTCAGCGCCTGCCCTGCATGCGCCATCCACGACCAGCACTACACCGCGCGAGAGGCCGGCCAAACCTGCAGCACCCCCGTCCACAAGCGCTGCTCCTTCCACAGGACGTACACGGGATATTCAGTGCCATCGTTGCAAAGGATTTGGGCACATGATTCGGGACTGCCCCAACAAGCGTACCTTGCTCATACGTGACAATGGTGAGTACTCGTCCGCTAGTGATTCTGAGGACACTCATCATACTATGCTTGCCACTGACCATGCAGCTAAGGCGGAGGTACATGTCAACCCGGGCGACGCCGATAGGTATGAAAGTCTTGTTGCGCAGCGTGTTCTTAGTACACAAGTCGCTCCGCCCGAGAAGAATCAGCGACACACTCTGTTCCATACAAAGGGCGTTGTGCACGAGCGGTCGATTCGCATCATCATCGACAGCGGCAGCTGCAACAACTTGGCGAGTACCTTGCTGGTCGAGAAGTTGTCATTACCCACTCGTAAGCATCCGAATCCATATCACATTCAGTGGCTTAATGATGGTGGAAAAATTAGAGTAACACGGTCAGTGCGTGTCCCTTTCTCCATGGGTGCTTATTCTGATTTTGTCGATTGTGATGTTATTCCCATGGAAGCATGCTCCTTGTTACTTGGTAGACCTTGGCAATATGATACTGATAGCTTGCATCATGGTCGTTCGAATCATTATTCTTTCATGTTTAAGGGTCAGAAAATAATTATACATCCAATGACACCTGAACAAATTGTTAAAGATGATCGTGCTCGAGCTGCTAGGAATGCTAAACAACTTGAACCATCACCATCGACTTCTAATTCTGAAATCAAGTTGAATGCTCCTGTTTTACTTGCTCAACGTGCTGATTTTGATGATCTCCGCGATGCTCACTTGCCCTGCTATGCACTTGTATGCTCTACAATGCTCGTTTCACTTGATGATGCACCTTCTTTGGATATTCCTCCTGCGGTTGCTAACCTTTTGCAGGAGTACGCTGATGTCTTTCCCAAAGACTTGCCACCGGGTCTTCCCCCACTCCGTGGAATTGAGCATCAGATCGATCTCATTCCCGGCGCACAGCTTCCGAACCGCGCACCATACCGTACAAATCCGGATGAGACGAAGGAGATCCAGCGCCAGGTGCAGGCGTTGCTTGACAAGGGTTACATTCGTGAGTCTCTTAGCCCTTGCTCAGTTCCTGTGTTACTTGTTCCAAAGAAAGATGGCTCATGGCGTATGTGTGTAGACTGTCGCGCTATTAATAACATCACCATCCGTTATCGCTACCCTATACCACGCCTTGATGATATGCTAGATGAGCTTAGTGGCGCCACTCTTTTCACTAAAATTGATTTGCGTAGTGGTTACCATCAGATTCGGATGAAACTGGGTGATGAATGGAAAACGGCTTTTAAAACGAAATTTGGGTTATATGAATGGTTGGTTATGCCGTTTGGTTTGACTAATGCTCCCAGCACCTTTATGCGTTTGATGAATGAAGTTCTAAGGCCCTTCATAGGATTGTTTGTTGTTGTCTATTTTGATGATATCCTTATTTACAGCAAGACTATGGAAGCGCATTTAGAACATTTGAGTGCTGTTTTTGATGCGTTGCGTGCAGCTCGCTTATTTGCTAACATGGAAAAATGCATCTTTTGCACGCAACGTGTTTCGTTTCTTGGTTATGTTGTGACTCCGCAGGGCATTGAGGTGGACAGCAGCAAGATTGATGCCATTCGGGAATGGCCTACACCGACGACGGTTACACAGATTCGGAGCTTCCTTGGACTTGCAGGATTCTACCGTCGGTTTGTCCGTGATTTCAGTTCCATTGCAGCCCCTTTGCACGAGCTTACAAAGAAAGGTGCGCCATTTGCTTGGGGCGACTCGCAGGAGGTAGCGTTCAACACTTTGAAAGATAAGTTAACACATGCTCCCCTCTTGCAATTGCCTGATTTTAATAAAGTGTTTGAGCTTGAATGTGATGCTAGCGGTATTGGGCTAGGTGCTGTTTTGTTACAAGAAGGAAAACCGGTTGCTTATTTTAGTGAGAAATTAAGCGGTGCTAGCCTGAGATATTCTACTTATGATAAGGAGCTTTATGCTTTAGTTCGCACTTTGCAAACATGGCAGCACTATCTTTGGCATCGCGAGTTTATCATCCATTCTGATCATGAGGCTTTGAAACATATTCGTACCCAAACAAATCTGAACCGTCGTCATGCTAATTGGGTTGAATTCATTGAGTCTTTCCCTTACATTATTAAACACAAGAATGGGAAGGAAAATGTCATTGCTGATGCTTTGTCTCGTCGATATACCATGCTGTCCCAATTAGATTTTAAAATCTTTGGCTTGCAAACTGTGAAAGATCAATATGTTGATGATGCTGATTTTAAAGATATCTTAGCTCATTGTATGGATGGCAAACCATGGGGCAAATTTCACATGCAGGATGGGTTCCTGTTTCGCGCTAACAAGCTGTGTGTTCCAGCAAGCTCGGTTCGTCTTTTGTTGTTACAGGAAGCACACGGAGGCGGTCTCATGGGACACTTTGGCGTCTACAAGACGCATGAGGTGCTGGCCGCCCACTTCTTTTGGCCCCGGATGCGCCGTGATGTCGAGCGCCTTGTTGCCCGCTGCACTACTTGTCAGAAAGCTAAGTCACGACTGAACAACCATGGTTTGTATATGCCGTTGCCTGTCCCTACTTCCCCTTGGCTTGATATTTCTATAGACTTTATTTTGGGATTGCCTAGAACTAAGAAGGGGAGGGATAGCATTTTTGTGGTTGTTGATAGATTCTCCAAAATGGCTCATTTTATACCATGTCATAAGACTGATGATGCTAGCAGTGTTGCTGAATTGTTCTTTCGAGAGATTATTCGTTTGCATGGTATTCCGAATACAATAGTCTCTGATCGTGATGCTAAGTTTCTCAGTCATTTTTGGAGATCACTTTGGAATAAAATGGGAACTAAATTGCTGTTTAGCACAACTTGTCACCCTCAGACTGATGGGCAAACTGAGCTGGTTAATAGAACTTTGTCAACCATGCTTAGGGCTGTTTTAGACAAAAATTTGAAACGTTGGGAAGATTGCCTGCGTCATGTTGAGTTTGCTTATAATCATGCAACACATTCTTCTACAAAGATGTGCCCTTTTCAGATTGTTTATGGTTATATTCCTCGGGCGCCTATTGATTTGTTTTCGCTTGATGCTTCGGACGCCCCACACATAGATGCTGTTGCCCATGTTGAACACATGATTAATTTGCATGAACAGACTCAACAAAACATTGCTGCTGCTAATGCTAAATATCAGGTTGCTGGTAGTAAAGGTCGAAAACTTGTTACTTTTGAACCTGGTGATATGGTTTGGTTGCATTTGAGAAAGGATCGGTTTCCTACTTTACGCCGTTCTAAATTGATGCCTCGTGCTGCTGGTCCTTTTAAGGTGCTAACCAAGATTAATGATAATGCTTATGTCCTTGACCTGCCTGCGGAGCTTGGTGTTTCCACTAGTTTTAATGTTGCAGATTTGAAGCCATATGTGGGCGAGGATGAGGAGTTGCCGTCGAGGACGACTTCAGTTCTAGAAGGGGAGGATGATGAGGACATCAACTACAACACAAGTACGTCTACGCCAGCAGCACCTTTTCCAGCGACACCAGATGCTCCTCCACCCCAGGCGCCACCTCCTTCTGGGCCAATCACTCGGGCCCGTGCAAGAGAACTGAACTTCGTCATGCTACTGAAGAACGAAGGCCCAGAAGAATAGATGCTGGCCCAACTGAGGTCCTTGCGTGGGCGCCTAGGGCTGACCACCACGAGGGGCTGCGCCCTCTCCTTGGCCGCCCCTTTCCTAGGGTTGCGCCCCTCTCTTCCTCTATTTAGATAGAGGCATCATTGCTTTCCAGACTCGAGTTTTGTTTTACATCTAGCTTTAGCTACTCTCGAACACGCGCAAATACGCGCTGTCCTCGTGAGATTCAGAACTCCACCTTCGAGTGATATTGTGATTGCTCGCATCTTTTTCTTGTTCGTTCTTCGATTGCGTGCAGGAAACGATCTTCGTGATCAGGCTGATCTTGCATCAACAAGGTCGGTAACCACAGGAAGTTGGTTCAGCGATTGCATTGGCGCTTCGGGCTCGCTCGTCGTAGTCGGATCGTGAGGGTCATCTTCCACCAGATCGAAATTAACTCCACTCACCGAAAGATCGGGCACTCCGACTCTATCATCATGCTTTGGTCTGTTTCGGACCGTTTCGTTACTGCACGAAAGTCGATGCAAAACTGGCCGAACTGGAGCCATTCTCGCACAAGTTCGCTAAGCAAAGTCGCGACGGAATTTTTTGCAACGAATGCACCCAAACCACTCCATTGGACCCAAGACTCAAGTTTTGGTGTGTTTCGGACCGTTTCGTTATTGCATGAAAGTCGATGCAAAACTGGCTGAACTGGTGCCATTATCGCACAAGTTCGCTAAACAAAGTCGCGTCAGAATTTTTTGTAAGGAACGCACCCGATTCGCTCCATTTGACGCAAAACTCATGTTTTGGGGCATTTCAGACCGTCTCGTTACTGTACGAAGTGGATGCAAAACTGGCCGAACAGGTGCCATTAACGCAGAAGTTCACTAAAGGAAATTGCTTCGACATTTTTCTAAACGAACACACGTGATCCACTCCATTGGACCCAAAACTCATGTTTTGGAGTGTTTCGGACCGTTTCGTTACTGCACGAAGTCGATGCAAACTAGCCGAACTGGTGCCATTAACGCACAAGTTCGCTAAACAAGGTCGCGTCAGAATTTTTCGCAATGAACGCACCCGATCCATTCCATTGGACCCAAAACTCGTGTTTTGGGGCGTTTCTGACCATTTCGTTACTGCACAAAAGTTGATGCAAACTGGCCGAACTGGTGCCATGAACGCACAAGTCCGCTAAACAAGGTCGCGTCAGGATTTTTCGCAACGAACGCACCCGATCCACTCCATTGGAACCAAAACTCATGTTTTGGGGCGTTTCGGACCATTTCTATACTGCACCAAAGTCGATGCAAAACTAGACAAACTGGTGCCATTATCGCACAAGTTCGCTAAACAAAGTCGCGTCGGAATTTTTTGCAACGAACGCACCCGATCCACTCCATTGGACCCAAAACTCATGTTTTGGGGCGTTTCGGACCATTTCGTCACTGCACGAAAGTCGATGCACAACTGGCCGAACTGGTGCCATTATCGCACAAGTTCAATAAACGAGGTCGCGCAAGAATTTTTCGCAACGAACGCGCCCGGTCCACTCCATTGGACCCAAAACTCATGTTTTGGGGTGTTTCGGACCGTTTCGTTACTTCACGAAACTCGATGCAAAATGGCCGAACTGGTGCCATTCTCGCACAAGTTCGCTAAGCAAAGTCGCGACGGAATTTTTCGCAACGAACGCACCCGAACCACTCCATTGGACCCAAGACTCAGGTTTTGGTGCGTTTCGGACCGTTTCGTTACTGCTCGAAAGTCGATGCAAAACTAGCCGAACTGGTGCCATTATCGCACAAGTTCGCTAAACAATGTCGTGTCGGAATTTTTTTGCAACGAACGCACCCGATCCACTCCATTGGACCCAAAACTCATGTTTTGCGGCGTTTCGGACCGTTTCGTCACTGCACGAAAGTCGATGCAAAACTGGCCGAACCGGTGCCATTATCGCACAAGTTCGATAAACGAGGTCGCGCCAGAATTTTTCGCAACGAACGCGCCCGATCCACTCCATTGGACCCAAAACTCATGTTTTGGGGCGTTTCGGACCATTTTGATACTGCACGAAAGTCGATGCAAAACTAGCCGATCTGGTGCCATTATCGCACAAGTTCGCTAAACAAAGTCGCGTCGGAATTTTTCGCAACGAAAGTCGATGCAAAATTGGGTGAACTGGTGGTATTGTCGCACAAGTTCGCTAAGCAAAGTCGCACAAGTTCGCTAAATAAGGTCGCGTCGGAATTTTTCGCAACGAACGCACCCGATCCACGACATTTGACCAAAAACTCATGTTTTGGGGCGTCTCGGACAGTTTCGTTACTGCATGAAAGTCGATGCAAAACTGGCCGAACTGGTGCTATTATCGCACAAGTTCGCTAAACAAAGTCGCGTTGGAAATTTTTGCAACGAACGCACCAGATCCACTCCATTGGACCCAAAACTAATGTTTTGGGGCATTTCGGACCATTTTGTTACTGCACAAAACTCGATGCAAAACTGGCCGAACTAGTGCCATTATCGCACAAGTTCTGTAAACAAAGTCGCGTCGGAATTTTTCGCAACGAACGCACCCGATCCCCTCCATTTGACCAAAAGCTCATGTTTTGGGGTGTTTCGGACTGTTTCATTACTGCATGAAAGTCGATGAAAAACTGGACGAACAGGTGCTATTAAGGCACAAGTTCGCTTAAGGAAGTTGCTTCGAAATTTTTCGCAATGAACGCACATGATCCACTCCATTTGATCAAAAACTCATGTTTTGAGATGTTTCGGACCGTTTCGTTACTGCACGAAAGTTGATACAAACTGGTCGAACTGGTGCCACGAACGCACAAGTTCGCTAAATAAGGTCGCCTCAGAATTTTTCGCAACGAACGCACCCGATCCACTCCATTGGACCCAAAACTCATGTTTCGGGGCGTTTCGGACCATTTCGATACTGCATGAAAGTCGACGCAAAACTAGCCGAACTTGTGCCATAATCGTACAAGTTCGCTAAACAAAGTCGCGTCAGAATTTTTCGCAACGAACGCACCCGATCCACTCCATTGGACCCAAAACTCATGTTTTGGGGCGTTTCGGACCGTTTCGTTACTGCACGAAAGTCGATGCAAAACTTGCCGAACTGGTGCCATTATCGTCCAAGTTCAATAAACGAGGTCGCGCTTGAATTTTTCGCAACGAACGCACCCGATCCACTCCATTGGACCCAAAACTCATGTTTTGGGCCGTTTCGGACCATTTCGATTCTGCACGAAAGTCGATGCAAAACTAGCCGATCTGGTGCCATTATCGCACAAGTTCGCTAAACAAAGTCGTGTCGGATTTTTTCGCAACGAACGCACCCGATCCACTCCATTTGACCAAAAACTCATGTTTTGGGGCGTTTCGGACCGTTTCGTTACTGCACGAAAGTCGATGCAAAACTGGCCGAACTGGTGCTATTATCGCACAAGTTCGCTAAACAAAGTCGCGTCGGAATTTTTCGCAACGAACGCACCCGATCCACTCCATTGGACCCAAAACTAATATTTTGGGGTGTTTCGGACCATTTTGTTACTGCACGAAAGTCGATGCAAAACTTGCCGAACTGGTGCCATTATCGCACAAGTTCAGTAAATAAAGTCGCGTCGGAATTTTTCGCAACGAACGCACCCGATCCACTCCATGGGACCCAAGACTCAAGTTTTGGGGCGTTTCGGATCGTTTCGTTAATGCACGAAAGTCGATGCAAACTGGCCGAACTGGTGCCATTAACGCACAAGTTCGCTAAACAAGGTCGCGTCAGAATTTTTCGCAACGAACGCACCCGATCCATTCCATTGGACCCAAAACTCATGTTTTGAGGCATTTTGGACCATTTCGATACTGCACGAAAGTCGATGCCAAACTAGCCGAACTGGTGCCATTATCGTACAAGTTCGCTAAACCAAGTCGCGTCGGAATTTTTCGCAACGAACGCACCCGATCCACTCCATTGGACCCAGAACTCATGTTTTGGGGCGTTTTCGGACCGTTTCGTTACTGCATGAAAGTCGATGCAAAACTGGCTGAACTGGTGCCATTATCGCACAAGTTCGATAAACGAGGTCGCGTCAGAATTTTTTCGGAACGAACGCACCCGATCCA
Organism: Panicum hallii; assembly: GCF_002211085.1. NCBI lineage: Eukaryota > Viridiplantae > Streptophyta > Magnoliopsida > Poales > Poaceae > Panicum > Panicum hallii. The sequence goes on from NW_020356301.1 coordinate 66,992, forward strand.
CTCCTGATGAGGACATCCCTCCCAACGATACACCCCATGCCTACTACGCAGCAAGGACCAATGACAAGAGCTCATGCACGAGAGCTAAATTATCAGGTAAACTCGTTCCTCATTGTCCATAAACCATCATCCATGAATGGGGTACTACTAAATTTTTGTGATGCTTTTCTTTTTCTTAGGAACATGGGACATGAACCAGATTGGAGGGAGAGCAAACACGACAAGAAGGCGAGTGTGGATGATCAGATCGGACCATACCAGTTCGTACCTCCAGGAAGGGGCAACTTCGGAAGGCCATAACTCTTAGCTCCGAATATTGTTTTGAAGCCCATGAGTGCTTGTTGGAAAGCTCCTGAAGTCTACTTTCAGATGGATCCAACGTCAAGACGAAATTCCAAAGGAGTTAAGCAGAATCGCCAAAATGACGTTCTGTCTTCCAGTATTAGGCTGAGGCCCTTGTATCTAGTTCAGCCCACTAGGGGCCCATTCTAAGTTGGGGTTTACACCCCATGCCTCTTGGCTGCACCCCCCCCCCCACCTATATAAACCACCAGCAGCCACCATTTGACACTTGGGTTTTGTTTGGTTGTAAGTTAGCTGTTGCTACTTCCTTGTAAATGCTTGTGTCGATTAGACCACCCGATTTGCTCGATTCAGAACCCCAACTTCGTCTGTATCAGATTTATCCTTTGGGCAAGGTCTGTGTGCTGCTTGCTTGTCCCCTTGTTCTTACTTGTTCTTCGATTTGCTTGCAGGTTCAAGGTTGTTCTTGGCACAGCGAGAACAACACAAATTGGAGGCGGTGTAACTGTCGCTAAGGCGCAGCGCAGCCTTGTGGTGTTGTAGTCGGGCAGCACAACGTCGATCCTCCTCAAATCGAGTTATCCGCAACTCTCATCGAAAGATCAGGAGCAAACCCCAGCGGGTTCCATCATGTGGTAATCAGAGCAAGGTTTTTTTTCGGTGAGAGATTCTACCGATCCTTTACCTATAGTCCAGAAAACTACACAAAAATAGGCTAGATCTGAAAATCCCAACAACCAGTTTGAGCTTTTGCTGTTCTGCTTAGTTCTTTGCTTGTTGAGTTTTCAGTTGCATTGTTTGGGCTAGTTGCTGGTTCTTAGTGGTTCAATCTTTAGAGTTTTGAGTTCTGGTCACGTTTTAGTCACCACGAAATCCACCAAATCTGTTCATATTTCCGCTGTCATTTCTGCCACCACGAATCCATCTTCCCAGATTTGAGCACTGGAAGAAAACAGTCCTATATCTTGTGTTACATGTCCGATTCAAATGTTTAAATACAATCTGGAAAGCTTATCTCGTGCTCTTTCTAACGGATCTAAATTTGCTCCTTAACTCCTTCTGAGCGCGTCGTAATAGCACTTGAGAATTACGACCTGCTGTCTGAAAGTTGAGATATTGGAACTGATTTCAAAGGAGTTGTGTGCAGCAATCCCTTTGTTTGGGTTGTTGGGTTTTCAAAAGAGTTTTAGCCCCTGAAAAAGAAAGAGCAAAAAAAAAGAAAGAGAAGAGAAGAGAAAAAAAAGTGAAGGGAATAGAGCTGTTGTTTTCTTGCATTCCTTGCTGTCTTGGTGTGTGACAACATTTATGTTCAGGCTCACGTCTCTAGCTTGATTTGGCACTAGGACTAGCATAGGACCATCAATGAATGTCTATTCAACTTGCTTTGACTAATATGGTTCTAGTTGTACCTTGATTTGTTTTGTTTGCAGCCACCTATAGCTCCACAAATCATCTACTACATCACGGGGTTGTGCTTGTGTAACCATTTGTGTTGTTCTTGCTGGCTGCCGACACCTCCTGCCTTGCTTGGTAAAGAACATGTAAGAACTTGAATGGACAAGTGTGAGAGAACATATAGTGTGCCACCACCTATTTCCTTTAGTTGGTAGGCAACTTCTTGTGACTTTGTTTGCTGCAAGCTAACCATGGCAGGTGCAGGGAGTGAGGATGAGGATGGTGGAGGTCTGCTTACACCTCGCACCAAAGGCATCGTACAACATTTTCAAAAGCAAGTGAGGGAGTACACCTTTGGAATTGATAATGATTTGCAGGTGATAAATGAGAAGATTGGGCAAATGGAGGCCGCACAGATTTCCAACAACACCAAGCTTGCAAGTTTGGAGACGACGGTTGCTCGCGTGGACAAGAGTCTCGCTGCTCTTCTAAGGCGCTTTGATGAGCTCCACGCGAAGATGAATGATCAGCATAGAGGACGTGGCCAAGAGGATGAGGACGGCGCAGAAATTCAGATGCTGATTATGCTGCTGACACCGAAGTTGAGTATCGAGGCCAGTGACGTCTAAGTCGTAAC
>NW_020356302.1:0-69150 GCF_002211085.1 Panicum hallii
AGAGTCTCCGTTCACCATCCCGGTGTGGTGGAGATCAAGCCACGTACAAGTCTCTTCTCCGGGCTTCCACAATCCTTGGCAAGCTCCGCGAGAATCACCTCGATCACCAAGATCGCCTAGGTGATGCCAATCACCAAGAGTAACAAGCTAAGGCCTTCACTTGAGCAAGAACCAATCACAAGAATGGATGCACACAAGCTTCTCTCTACTCAAGTCCTTAATCTTGCTTCTTGAATGATTGAATGAACAAGTGTATGAAATGTTGAAGCTCAAAGGTGGCTCTTTGACTATAGTATGTGTTTTGGATGTTTGCCTGGTGTCAAGAGTGGTAGAATGACCCATTGGAGGGGTATATATAGGCAGCTCACACGAATAGAGCCGTTGGAGAAAAAGCTGCCAAGAAAACTGCGTAGCGCCGGTTAATCCGACGTCCCTCCAATAGTCATCGTCGGTTTAACCGGTGAATGTAAACCCCTTTCTGAAAACTAGCCGTTACTTGGGAAGATTAACCGTCGTTGCATCGGTTTAACCGGTGAGTGTAATCATCCATTGATCAACTGAAAAACCAAGTCACTGGACAACTGCACCGACGTCAAATTTCAAATAGCGTCGGTTTAACCGGTGAGTGGTAGTTTGTCCACTGATCAACTGAAAACCGAGTCTCTGGACAACTGCACCGACGTCCAATTTCAAATAACGTCGGTTTAACCGTGTATTGACTTGTCAGACCTGCTGACCTCGTTTAACCGACGTATAGAAAACTTGAAGGCGTCGGTTAAACCGGTGTTAAGGATTTTTCTGATTTTGCCTTTTCTGACTTGAGTCTTGAATGAAATCCAAATATTCTTGAGATATAAGTTGAGAACCACTTATTTGAGCTTCTAGAAACCTGAGTGACCATTGTGTGCATCCATTTTCAATGACCATGTCCATGCTCAAGTTACTAAGCCTAAACCCCTCTTAATAGTGCGATCACTACAAAACTATAAAAACCTATACTAACCTAAGTGTCCTTCTCAACCTTATGACACTTAGGACTAGAAAGATCCTTAGTCTTGACATATTATTGAGTTGAATGCCGAGATCGCCTTTTTTGAATAATGAAAATTAGGGGCCTCTTTTGACATATAACCAAATGAGCGATAATGATCTAAAAATCTGCACAAACTCATTAGTCACAATAATGGTTGTCATTAATCACCGAAACATACCTTAAGGGCCTAGATGCTTACAATCTCCCCCTTTTTGGTGATTGATGACAACACAGACAAAAATAACGAGAGAGCGAGAAAGATATGGCAAGAATAAACACAAGTAAACTCGAAAAGAGAGAATCAAAGAACTCAATGGCTCAAACGAAATCCATAGATATGTCTCAAAAGCTCAGCATGCTCAAATGACAAATGTACATATCCATGAACTAACACCAAATATAATACAATAAGAAACATCAAAGGTCCTGATCACGAGCTCTCTCTAGTGCTATCCTCCCCCTGACTCTCACTCCCTCTCCCCCTTTGGCATCAAAGCACAAAAAGGAAAGCTACTGATCCGGGTGACGAGGACGGCGAGGAAGCGATCCGGGTCATCATCATCGTCATCGTCAGACGGAGGATCCTCGGTGACGGAAGGGAGCTGCTGATCTGAGCTGCCGGCAGGTGCTGAGCTGACTGGAGGTGTAGCTGTCGTCGAGGCTCTGGTGCTAGCACTGCCGGGGAGAGGATCCGTTGAGGTAGTAGCCGGCTCAGCAGAGGATGTGTCAACATCTGAAGTAGTAAGAGCTGATGCTGCCGGCTGTGACGACTGCTGGACTAAGGACACCTCTCCGCCTCCCCCTGAAGGTAGTGGCTGTGGTACGACGGGGAGGCCAACTGACTGCACTGCCGTGGGTGACTCCTGGAAGAGTGAGGTCGCAGGCAGCGGAGAGAAGAGGGGACGACTCGCAGACCCAAGCAGTGCTGACAATGAGAACATGATCTCTAGGGTCGGGGAAGAAGCTGGAGCAGTGGAGGCCGGAGCTGGTGTAACTGCAAGCGGTGGTGCTCCGGCGCCCTGAAGGCCTGACTGTGCTGGCTGCTGAGGGGCGAGTCCGGTGTGAGAATATAGCTGTGAAATCATCCCGAACATCGCCATCATGCCCTGCTGCATCTGCTGAAACTGAGCGTCTGTCCTCTGAGATACTCGGTCAATGAGTCCGACAAACCGCTCCTCTGTAGCAGCTCGCTCTCGGGCGGCCTCCCTCTGAATCTCTGCAAGCTGGGCCTCATGGGCTCTCCTGGCCTCCTCCTGTGCCCGGCGGTCCTCCCTCTGCTGTGTGACCAGCTGCTGCAGAAGTGCGGTGAGCTCAGACGGCTGAGACACCTGTGACTCTGAGACAGTAGTAGCAGCAGCTGTCACTGGAGCTGGCTCTCCAGAACCTCCTGCCTCGTGATCATGACTCGCTGGAGCAGGTGCAGGGAAGTACTCCTCGTCCTCGGAGGAGTCTGACTCTAGGTCTGACCAATGAATCTCATCATCTCCTCCGGGAAGCTGTGCCTCTGCGGCTAGTAGTGCCTCGTCCTCCTGGGCAACACGGGCCTGAACCTCCGGTGACAGCCGTGCCATGGCAGCACGATCTGCCTGTCTCCCTCTCCTCCTGTCTGAGGGTGCGGTCGGGCGGTAGATGGGGAACCAGGGAACCTCGTCCTGTCTGTAGACTGCACTGACGGGTGACTCAGCTGGCACTATCATAGAGCAAATGAAACTGATCCAGTGAGCATAAGGAAACTGTCGTACTACGCCCATCCCGTCAGTGATAACATCCTCAATCTCTGCCAGAATAAAATCAACAATATCGAACGGCTCGTGAGTGAGAATGTGGAGCAGTAGCAGCTGCTGCAGACCTGTGAATCCCTCAGGGTAGCCACTCCTCGGGAGCAACGTCCTCCGGAGTGCCATGTGAACAGCGTAGGCCTCTGGGGTCAGCAAGCTCGGTACTCTGGCGTAAGAAGCCGGGAAGGGCTGGCGGAAGCACTGTGAGATTGCCTCGTGAGAAGGTGCAATTCCGCCAATCATGGCTCTGCGCGGTGGATCTGCATCACCATATACCATCTCGTGCAGAGAGACGTCAACCAAATCAACGCCTAGAATCCCTGCAAGCGTCGCTCTGGACAAACCAAACACCTGCCCCCCAAACATGAAGTGAACAGCTCTGCGCTCTGGGGCAATCCATGCTGTGGCGTAAAAGACTCTGACCCAGTCCTCAATATATCTGTTCCTCTCAATCGAGAGCAACCTGGGCAGACCCCTGAAGTGATCAAAGTGTTCCCTGACATCGGCTCCCCCTGCAGCTGTCCTCAGTGAAACCCAGTCGAGAACCCTGTGAGGAAAGATCCTGTGGCCCCGCCGCTGATAGGTCTCGTAGAAACTGGCCTGAAGGAGTGTCCAGAATCTACGATCGACCCTGCTGTCCCGTGTCACCGGGAACCACTCCTCCTCCTGCACACTCCACCTGAGCCTCTTGACCTTCGCCGCATTGGCCTTGGTCAAGTTCTGGAGCAGCACACCTGGCTCCAGACGCACGACAGTGTCCATGCGGAACACTGCGCGCTCGGCCGCTAGGGCCTCGGCTCGTCGAGCTGCTGCTGCTGCTGCGGTGGACCTGCGAGGCTCCTGTGGCTGGTGGCCACCTCGCGTCCTAGGTCCGGTGCGATGCTCGGTCGCAGGTGAACTCTCCTCTGCGGGGGACGTCTGCCGGGTGCGGCCAGAACGTCGTAGAGCTAGTGACTGCTGTGTATCCTGCCCCTGAGACTGCTCTGACTGCTCTGACTCTGAATCTGAATCGGACTCTGCCGCTGAAAGTGACTGCGCTGACTCTGCTGCTGCTGCTGCGGCTCTGGTGGCCCTGGCTCCTCTGACTCGGCCCATTCCTCTGCCTCTGCCTTTGCCCCTGGCTGGCGGATCCCTGATAGCGAACGGACGAGCACGGCCTGACGCCTGCTCCTCGGCGGCCTTAGCCACCATCTCGGCCCTCTCGGCCTCTCTCGCTGCGCGAGTCCGCTTGCGAGCGGGCTCCTCAACCACGATCTCCTTTCCTTTCCTCTTGTCACGACCCATCTCGATCACAGACAGCAAAGAGGACGCGGCGCGGTGACGGTTGTACGCGGGTGGCACGAGGCGGCAGTGGCGATGGCGCAGTGGCGCGAGGGCGATGCACGGCGTGCGAACGGCGCAATGAGGTGCAGGCGGCGCGCGGGTGGTGGCGTGAGGTGTGTGTGCGGGCGGTGGCCGGCGACGCGCACGAGCGGCGATGCGAGGCGGTGCAGACAGCGCGGGCGCAAGCGGCGGCGGCGCGGAAGACGGTGGCGGCGGCGCGAGGGCGACGCAAAAATGCGGCTGCGCGCGGGCGGCGCAAGGCGAGGGCGACGGCGGCACGGAAGATGCGCGGGCGGTGGACGGCGGCGAACGGTGGCGAACGGCGGCGCGGGAACGGGAGCGGCAGTAGGTGAACGGTCGGCAAAACGGAAGTGAGCAAATGAGTCGTGAGCCGGCAAGAGAGAAATATGACATGTGGACCCCGCAATTTTTCTTATCGCCGGTTGATCCGACGCTTAGGTTTTGAACACCGGTTGATCGCGTCGGTGTAGTTGACCAGAAACCCAGCCAAATCTGCATCAGTACGCCGGTTGAACCGATGATCTGAAAAGTGAACTCGTCGATTGAACGATGCAAATATCAGTTGATTTTCAGGTCAAAATTGTGTTCTGTTCATCGGTTGATCCGATGCTGCAAACTTTGTATACGCCGGTTGAACGCCTGAAATGACTGAGCTGTGGCTGACACTTAGTAACGCCGGTTAAACCGATGGGTATAGATCCATTGAACGTCGGTTTAACCGGTGAACCCAAAAACCCTCTCTCAGCTCACTTTTCTATGCTAAGTCCAATGAACTTATAAGATTCAACTAAACTCAAGTTAATGGACTTGCATAGGCGACTTTACCCCTCAAAATAGGATACCTTAACAACTTAAATAGTTTTTCTTTTCAAAATCAAGGATAAGTCGCAAGAGAGACAAAGCGCCAAATTAAAATGTATGAGCCATGTCATAGGAATATTGAAGGAGGAAAGCTTCAAACTCACCATGACATTGCTCACTAGGCAATAACGCACCTAACACTTTACTCTTTTCACTTCTCATGAATTAAGATCTTGCACGTAAAACAAGTCTCATTTTCATCAAGTGATCTCCTTTGTGACCTTTACGCATGCAATGATAATGCAAATTACAAACACATGCGAAAGAAAGGTAAACATGAGATGCACAACTATATGACAAGAAATGCATAGCGAGAATTTAAGATCTACTTGTCAAATTTGATCCCACGGAAAGCTTCATCATGATGAGCCTTTCTACAAGCCTAGAGGAAAACAAGTGGACCACCACCTCTAGCTAAACCCTTGCTCATCACTATCTTACCATGGTTAGACAAGTGTCCTATATGTATGCATTTTTCTATATGACATGGCAACTTACATGACGTTTGCCGCATCTAACACATTTAGCTCATTTCTTAGCCTAACAAAGGTACTCTCGTCTAAAGGTTTTGTGAAAATATCCGCCAATTGCTCCTCGGATCTCACACCTTGAAGGGAAATGTCCCCCTTGGCTTCGTGATCACGCAAGAAGTGATGGCGAATATCAATGTGCTTTGTGCGAGAGTGTTGAACCGGATTCTTGGCAATTTTTACGGCACTTTCATTGTCACAAAGGAGTGGTATTCTTCCTAGTTTCACACCAAAGTCCAAAAGGGTTTGCTTCATATATAGAATTTGGGCACAACATGCACCGGCAGCTATATATTCCGCTTCCGCGGTGGACAAAGCCACGGAATTTTGCTTCTTACTCGACCAAGAAACTAGAGAACGCCCAAGCAAGTGGCAACCCCCGAAGGTGCTCTTGCGATCGACACGGCTTCCGGCAAAATCCGAATCCGAGTATCCCAAGAGATCTAAGCTAGCGCCTTTGGGGTACCACAAGCCTATGCTAGGGGTGTGCTTGAGATACCGAAGGATCCTATTCACAGCCGAAAGATGAGATTCCTTAGGGTTAGCTTGAAAACGGGCACACAAGCACACGCTAAACATTATATCGGGCCTAGATGCGGTAAGGTAAAGCAAAGACCCTATCATTGAACGATAGAGGGATTGATCAACAGGTTTACCGTCCACATCCAAGTCGAGATGCCCATTTGTAGCCATAGGAGTCTTAATTGGCTTACATTCATCCATCTTGAACTTCTTCAAGATATCTCTAGTGTATTTTTCTTGATAGATGAATGTCCCTTCCTTCATTTGTTTGACTTGAAAACCAAGGAAGAAAGTCAATTCACCAATCATGGACATCTCGAATTCCCTAGACATCATGGTAGCAAACTCATGGCTTAGTAAATCATTAGTTGAGCCAAAGATAATATCGTCAACATAAATTTGACAAATGAAAAGATCCCCGTTGACGTCTTTTGTGAACAAAGTGGTGTCCACCCTCCCGATCTTGAAACCTTGCATGATTAGGAAGTCACGAAGCCTCTCATACCAAGCCCTTGGTGCTTGTTTGAGTCCATAGAGTGCCTTGTGCAACCTATAAACATGGTTAGGATTCCTCGGATCTACAAACCCGGGAGGTTGCTCAACATAAACAAGTTCGTTAATAAAGCCATTTAAGAAAGCACTTTTCACATCCATTTGATATAACTTGATATTATGATGTGAAGAGTAAGCAAGAAGAATGCGGATAGCTTCAAGTCTTGTGACCGGAGCAAAAGTTTCACCAAAATCCAAACCTTCGACTTGAGAAAACCCTTTTGCCACAAGTCTTGCTTTGTTGCGTACCACCACCCCATGCTCATCTTGCTTGTTTCGAAAGACCCACTTTGTGCCGATGATGTTCTTATCTTTCAGAGGAGCTTCGAGGACCCATACTTCATTGCGGGTGAAATTATTCAGCTCTTCTTGCATGGCCATCACCCAATCCGAGTCCTCAAGTGCTTCCTCTATGCTAGTGGGTTCAATACACGAAACAAACGAGTGATGTTCGCAAAATGAAGCATACTTGGAGCGAGTTCTTACTCCTTTGGAAGGACTACCAATGATTTGACCAATTGGATGATCCTTGGAGATGCGACCGTGCTTCACTAGCGGTATTTGCGTGGATGCTTGTTGGGGTGGATCATGAATGACTTGTGCTTGTGGTGGAATATTTTGCTCTTCTTGTTCTTGGACTTGGGGTGTTGGCGTTGACACATTTTCCTGGGGTAGTGGATCAACTTTATCTTGATCTTCATTCGCTTGGGGTGCCGTGGAGGTGTTTGGTAAAGATGAGGAAGTTCCTCCCCCTTGATCATTGTCTTCATGCACCTCCTCCGGCTTGATATCCCCAATGGACATCTTCTTTAAGGCTTCTTCAATCTCTTCATCCCTTACATTTTCATAGCCAACAATCTCCTCTTGGGAGCCATTAGATTCATCAAACTCCACATCACATGTTTCTTCAACTAACCCGGAGGTTTGATTGAATACTCTATATGCTTTGGAGTTTGATGCATAACCAAGAAAGAAACCTTCATCACATCTACTTTCAAACTTACCGAGCCTTTTCTTCTTATAAATGAAGCATTTGCAACCAAAGACTCGAAAGTATGATATATTTGGTTTCCTCCCGGTGATGAGCTCATATGGAGTTTTCTTGAGGAGTCGGTGAGGATACACTCGGTTGGATGCATGACACGCCGTGTTGATTGCTTCCGCCCAAAACTTCTCGGACGTGCCATAATCATCCAACATTGCTCTGGCTAGGGTGATGAGTGTCTTGTTCTTTCTTTCCACCACACCATTTTGTTGGGGCGTGTAGGTGGCGGAAAACTTATGTTTGACTCCTTCTTCATCGCACCATTCTTCAATCTTCATATTTTTGAACTCGGTGCCGTTGTCACTCCGAATCTTCACAATTTGGGAATTGTATTCCCTTTGAGCTTTTCTTGCAAATGACTTGAAGATTTCCGGAGTTTCACCCTTATCGCCTAGAAACATGACCCAAGTGTAACGTGAAAAATCATCAACGATTACTAGGCAATAGAGATTACCACCAATGCTCTTGTATGAAGTTGGACCAAAGAGATCCATGTGTAGTAGTTCGAGCGGCTTGGAGGTAGACAACATCGTCTTGATAGGATGATGAGTTGCAACTTGCTTCCCGGCTTGACATGCTTTGCATAGCTTGTTCTTGTCAAAAGTAACGTCCTTTATGCCGGTGATCATCCCTCTCTTGTGGGCTTTCTTGAGGTTGCTCATGCCAATATGAGCAATTCTTCTATGCCAAAGCCACCCAAGAGATGACTTGGTGAAGAGGCAAGTCATGGTGCTCGTTTGCTTTGAAGAGAAATCCACCAAATAGATATTGCCATGCCTAAACCCCGTGAATACCAATGACTTGTCTTTTTCATGAGTCACTACAACACCATTCTTATCAAAGGCACACGTTAGTCCAAGATCACACAATTGTGCAATAAAAATGAGGTTAAAACTAAGTGCTTCTACAAACAAAACATTTGAAATGGATAAATCTTTTGAAATTGCAATTCTACCCAAACCTAAGACTTTCCCCTTTGAGTTATCACCATAGGTGACATGTTCATGATCGCCGGGGTCTTCAAGTGAGGTGAACATGCTATCATTGCCGGTCATATGTTGAGAGCAACCGCTATCAAGTACCCAATGTTTTCCACCGGCTTTGTAGTTCACGTACACACATGAGAATTTATTTTTGAGTTTTCGGAACCCAAACAAGCTTTGGGCCTTGCACATGTGTGACAAGAGCTTTTGGGACCCAAAGTTGCTTGGGGAGCTTCTTCTTCGACTCCTTAGCAATTTTGCCAATGAACTTGGCCTTCACCTTGCCCTTCACTTTACTCAAGAGAAAATGATTATTTTGAAACATTGATGAGTAATTCTTGGGTAATTTAGGAAGAGGACGTGATGGTAAAGTGCACTCCCTAGTGTGGTGCCCGGTGACTTGGCAATTTTGGCAATATGAACCAACTTCCTTGATGAAGCTTGTCTTGATCTCCGGAGAAGGAGTTGTGGCCATGTTCGGCTCCGGAAATGAACCAAGACCTCTCTTACCATAATCACGGGCATTGTTGAAGAGAATCTCCTTGTGGATGTATTCTCCCCTTGAGAGTTTCTCCACACTACTCTTTAGGCTTGCCACTTGATCCATCAATTCCTTTTCCCTAGAAGAGGCAAGCTTGGGCACAACATTAGTGGCATATGCATCAATGAGTAGGTCATCACATGAAGTAGAAGCATTGACCTTTTCATGAACAACTTTCTCAAGACTTGGGTCAATTACTTCATAAGCAAATTCAAGTTCTTGATACTTGTGAGCCAACTCCCTATGCTCTTGTTTGAGCTTTTTGTGGCTCTCTTCAACTTGCTTAGCAAGTACAAGTGACTCATTGTGCTTTTTGAGCAAGTCATTGTACTTACTAAGTAAGTCGGAGTGGGCAAGCTCTAACTTGGCATGAGTGCTCTCAAGAACTTTAACTTTGCCCTTTTCCCTCTTGATGACGGATGTATACTCATTGATGAGGTTAGTAAATTCATTTGGATCAAGCTCTTCATCACTATCATCTTCACTATCTACCTCACATACCTTGGTGTTACCTTTTGCCATGAGGCACATAGGAGGCGGAGGTAGAGATGGTTCTTCATTGATGAGGGCGATGGTGATAATGTCTTCTTCATCACTTGAGTCTTCGCTTGATGAGACATCGGTCACCCATTCTTGTTTCTCCACCAAGAAACTTTTCTTGGTGTGCCCTTTCTTCTTTGGGAAGAGCTTGGTCTTCTTGTCATGGGTCTTCTTCTTCCCAAATCTCTTGTTTTTGTTCTTTCTTTCCTCTTCTTCATCATCGCTTGAATCATGGCGATGCTTATTCTTGTTGTCCTTGCTTCTTTTGTCCGGCTTGGGGCAATTTGGACGGATGTGTCCTTTTTCGCCACAATTGTAGCAAATCTTGTTCTTGACATCCATTGGCCGGAACATTCCCTTCTTGGAGTCAAAGTTGAAGCCCTTCTTATTGATCTTCTCATTCAAGCGTGTGAACTTTCTCATCATGAGAGCAAGCTCTCCATCATCTTCAACATCGGATGAGCTCTCATGATGATCATCTTCTTCATTGCTTGAGCTTGAGTCTTGTTTGACCATCTTGAGCTTGCGGGATTTGTTTGTCTTGGTCTTTAGAGCAATTGACTTGCTTGATGTTGGCTCTTCGGTCATACCAAGAATGCTCATTTCATGAGCGCGAATTTCCCCCACAAGTTCTCCTACTTCCATTGTGGCGAGATCCTCCTTTTGAAGCATAGCATTGATAATGTTATACTTGGGCTTCGGGAGGAGCATGAGGATCTTGCGGTTGATGGATGCACTGTCAATTTTGGATATTTCAAGTGCATTAATGTCCTTGACAATGACATTCAAGCGAGAATACATATCATTGCAATTTTCATGAGCTAGCATTTTGAAGGAATCATACTTAGCTCTAAACAAGTGATATTTTTGCTCACGAACTTTGGTGGAACCTTCATGTATCTCAATGAGCTCCTTCCAAATATCACTTGCTAGGTCCATGCCATTAACTCTAGCAAAGACCTCCTCACTAATAGCTTCGAAAATTGCATTTCTAGCTCTAGCATTCCATTTTAATTGGTCGGGGGTGGGATCTCCGGTGAACCCGACTTTAGTTGCCAACCATACTTCGGGGGCAATCGCATCAAGGTATGCGGCCATGCGAACTTTCCAATAGGCAAAGTTCTTGCCCTCGAAGTGCGGCGGCGAACCACCCATCTTGGCCATAGCTCTAGGCGGTGAAGCCTAATGATCCAAATGAGCAACGAGGCTCTGATACCAATTGAAAGGATCGATGGACCAAGAGGGGGGTGAATTGGGCCTTTTTTAATTTCTAAAACAAGATAAAGCAACCTTAACCTATGCAAAACTAGAAAGGCACCAATTCACCAACCGGATAACTAAACAACCTACACAAGCTAGATGAGATAAAAAGAGATAAAGCCTAGCAAGGTAGAGCTAACTAGTCATCCCTAAATTAAGCACATGAATGAATTGCATGAAAGATAATGCTTGAACAAGTAATGTGGACAAGAGACAACCGGATTTTTCCCGTGGTATCGATGTGTTGGCACACACCCCTAATCCACGTTGTGACACTCACAAAGAGTATTGTCACCTCCCAAGTCACCAAGACGAGGGCGCTCACTAAGAGTCTCCGTTCACCATCCCGGTGTGGTGGAGATCAAGCCACGTACAAGTCTCTTCTCCGGGCTTCCACAATCCTTGGCAAGCTCCGCGAGAATCACCTCGATCACCAAGATCGCCTAGGTGATGCCAATCACCAAGAGTAACAAGCTAAGGCCTTCACTTGAGCAAGAACCAATCACCAAGAATGGATGCACACAAGCTTCTCTCTACTCAAGTCCTTAATCTTGCTTCTTGAATGATTGAATGAACACGTGTATGAAATGTTGAAGCTCAAGGTGGCTCTTGACTATAGTATGTGTGTTTGGATGTTGCCTGGTGTCAAGAGTGGTAGAATGACCCATTGGAGGGGTATATATAGGCAGCTCACACGAATAGAGCCGTTGGAGAAAAAGCTGCCAGAAAAACTACGTAGCGCCGGTTAATCCGACGTCCCTCCAATAGTCATCGTCGGTTTAACCGGTGAATGTAAATTCCCCTTTTGAAAACTAGCCGTTACTGTTTGGGAAGATTAACCGTCGTTGCATCGGTTTAACCGGTGAATGTAATCATCCATTGAACAACTGAAAAACCAAGTCACTGGACAACTGCACCGACGTCAAATTTCAAATAGCGTCGGTTTAACCGGTGAGTGTAGTTGTCCACTGATCAACTGAAAACCGAGTCTCTGGACAACTGCACCGACGTCCAATTTCAAATAACGTCGGTTTAACCGCTGTATTGACTTGTTCAGACCTGCTGACCTCGTTTAACCGACGTATAGAAAACTTGAGGCGTCGGTTAAACCGGTGTTAAGGATTTTTTTGATTTTGCCTTTTCTGACTTGCGTCTTGAATGAAATCCAAATATTCTTGAGATATAAGTTGAGAACCACGTATTTGAGCTTCTAGAAACCTGAGTGACCATTGTGTGCATCCATTTTCAAATGACCATGTCCATGCTCAAGTTACTAAGCCTAAACCCCTCTTAATAGTGCGATCACTACAAAACTATAAAACCTATGCTAACCTAAGTGTTCTTCTCAACCTTATGACACTTAGGACTAGAAAGATCCTTAGTCTTGACATATTATTGAGTTGAATGCCGAGATCGCCTTTTTGAATAATGAAAATTAGGGGCCTCTTTTGACATATAACCAAATGAGCGATAATGATCTAAAAATCTGCACAAACTCATTAGTCACAATAATGGTTGTCATTAATCACCGAAACATACTTAAGGGCCTAGATGCTTACACACGAGCCACCCCGCACGACCACAAGAGGTCAGGCTCCGCCTCGCCTGAACCCAAGGATGCGAGCACGGCCTCACTCAACCCCTGTGAGAGAAGCCCCACCTCGCCCAACCCCGAGGGCACAGGCTCAGCCTCGCCCGACCCCGAGGGGGATCTCCACTTCGCCCGACCCCAAGGGAACGGATTAGGCTGTACCGACCACAGGGATGTGGGGCCCTCATGGTCTCACGGAATGATAGGTCATGATGAGGGTCAAACCTCTAGCGCGGGGGTAGCTAAGGATGTGCGTCATAATGACCTTTGGAGAGGACATGCCATTACTGCAAGCCCCGTTTGTCCGCCGCACCGGAGGTTAAGCCGTAAAATGCGCTAGGGGCTCACGCCGCTCGTCTTGTTGGGGCGCACGTCACTCACGAAGCACAACGGGAGGCCCGTGTCACCTGCCCTGTTGAGACGTACGTTGTATGTCGTGCCAGGGAGCGGCGCAGGGACACCCCATCGTCATCTACAGGATCAGCGGGGACCACACGCAGGGCGGAGGAAATGCGGGATCCCGGTGATCTCTCTCTCTCTCTTGTATCCGACCCCTGCCCCTTGGCATATAAAAGGGAAGGGGAGGACCCCCACAGGAGAGTGGATTTTTGGGATAGAACTCACGCACCCATACAACACTTCGCCACCAGAGACTTTTGAGCCTGGTCCCTCTCTCGCCCATTTGTAATCCCTACTGCAAACCAGTGCAAGAACACGAGTAGCTAGAACTGGACGTAGGGACATTCCGCCTGAACCAGTATAAACCTCTATGTCTTCCTTGCCCACACCATCCGGGCCACATGCGCAAACACAAATTCTATAGTCGGCGGTCCGAAACATCGACAGTTGGCGCACTAGGTAAGGGGCTTTGCGTGTCTCAACGACTTTATCAGGCTGCGGAGGGCCAATCATGCTAGAGGATGGGCCTCGGGCATGCTCGTGCGTTTTGGAGGCTTAAGCCTGCGAAGGGCGTCAAAGAGATCCTCATCGACCCCGATGGTGAAGTGTTCACCAACGCTTGGAACATCGAACGGCTACGTCGCTTTTACCCTTAGTATTTCCAAGCTATGTAGAGTTTCATATTAAATTGTCAAACTCTGCTACGAAAAGTTCTCTTTTCACTCTGCCGCTCTTTAGTGACGCCCAACCCCAGCCACGGCAGGAGGTCAGGCCTCGCTCGGTGGCTACCAAGGCCATACCTATGCCCAACTTGGTCCAACAGTTGGGGCGAGAAGATACAAGTTATGAAAGAGCGCGCTTTGAGTAAAGTTGGTCGGACTGCGGGAAACCCACGCCTCATGGCTACGGTGCCTCCACTCACCAGTGTGATCAGAGTCCTCTCGTTCGCATCTTGTTCCTATCGCCTCAATATTAGGAACAACTGGGTGGATTTAACTTTCCTCTCCAAAGGCCCTCCCGGCCGAAATAAAAAAGTTCAAAAGTTTGTTCAGACAACCTCGGGCGCCAGGGCCCAGCTCACTGACAAAATTAGACTAACTACTTAGGAACGACTTCCTAGTGCATGTTTGCAACCAAGATCTGCGCAAGCGGGGCCACCTCCTCCTCGATCTGGTCCTGCTCGGCATCGTTGTAGCCGGGCACAAAGCCTTGGCTCATCGCCTGCATTTCGACGTTCTCGTAATGGGAATGCAATGTCACGAACGACCGCTACATGCTGAGGTGCAGCACCCGCTTTGCTATCCCACATGCTTGGTCTGTGACATTGACAACTTGGACCGCGAGCAACCTTGTCCCCACCTATGAAGTTATTTGAAACCGACCCAACGGTAATCCGCAGGGTGTCGTGCTCATCAGATTCCTTGAGGAGCGTGGCTTTTGTCTCGCCGAGCTCCTTCTCTATGCGGCGATGCGCCACCACTTCCTCTCCAAGTTTCTCATTGAGCACTGTCCAGACACACATCAACGATGTCAAAAAGCCTGCCAGGGAACTTCGGAGGGACGGCCAAGGCAAGCGAGGTCTTACCATTGACTTGGTCGCGAAGCTTGCCCATCTTAGTATTTAGGCGAGCAATCTCCGCTCGTCCAGTAGCAACCTCTACAGCGAGTTCGGCGACCATCGCCTCGGCTTGTTGCTTTGATGGTGCACTCTTGCTGAAGGAGTGCTGTAACATTCAGGTATTTAGAATCCCAAACACTAGATCTTAATGTTAAGTGTGCATGTGTGATCTTGCTTATGTGTGTTTTAATTGAAGTGCAAAGGGAAAAGGGTATTTGTGTAATTTTGACAAATGTAAAGTCTTTAGTGTTACTTGAGTAAGAATGGGAGGTTGTCGGTGTTTAACTGGCTGCCCACCGATGGATATACCCAAGGTGGTAGGTTTTGGATGAGGGGACACCGAGATCAGGAACTCGAAGGTACAAGGAACACAAAGCTTAGACAGGTTCGGGCCGCCAGGTGCGTAATACCCTACGTCCTATAGTGGTTTGTATTGCCTTAGGTGTAGAATAATCTAAAGACCATGTTTTGAGAGGGATCCCTGCCCTCCCTTATATATCCGAGAGGCCAGGGTTACAAAGATACTAACCAACACCAGCTAAGTAATCGTACCAGAACATATCTCGAGTAGATTCCCTCTATATCGATTAGCTCTATCTCCTACTTAAACGGGATAAATAAGAGATAAACGAGATAAGACGGACTTAATCTCTTAAACTACGCTATGTACACAGCCCCGTAGCCCCAGGTCTGACAAGCCCCCGAGCTCTTCGTACCTGAGTACTGTAGGCTTATCGAGTACTTTCGAAGTAGTCTTCGACTTCTTTAAAAGCTTCGTCTTGAAGTCCTTCTTCGAGTACTTGCTTGGCTGCATCGAAGCTATGAGGTGCTCATGCCCTAAATTTTATTTTTAACATGGTGTGCGATTTGAAAAATCGCACTCCATATGGAGTAGCCCCCGAACCTTAGGTTGAATCGGAGAATCAGGCTGAGGGTCCCATTAGTCTGTGATCCTCCTTATCCTTCAAAGAAATTTAAAAAATAAGTAGTCGATGCCACGTATCCCGCAGCCCCTGAGCCTTGAATCCAAATCCCAAAAAATTGGAGATAAGGATCCGAAAACCGTGGCATGCAGGCTAAAAAATGACAACTTGAGAAATTACCAAAATGATGATACAAATGGTGGAAATTAGATCATGAATTTGAAAACCCCTTTTTTCAGGCTAATTAATCCTGAAAAAATGAGTAGTCCAATATTTAATCTAAACAGTCCACCAAATGACCCCTCAGCTTTAGAATATTCCCAAAAACGACTCTTGAACTTCAGAACAGTAAATTTTCCCCACCCCGCTGGTTATTTAACCCCACGGCAGCAGTGATAAAAACTGTGCTTCCAATCTGCATTTTGCCAAGAGCCACAAAAATCCCCAATCACAGCCACGCGCCGCCGCCATCCTCCCCAAAGAAATCCCCCAACCCTAATCTCCCCGCCCCTCTCCCCACAGCCCCCGAGCATCTCGTGGCAAGCGAATCGGAGATGGCGCCCAAGAAATCAGAGATCGAAGGGAAAAAGAAGGAGAGTGGACATACAGTAAGTGCTCCCTCACCAATCTGAATAGGCTAGTTTCCGAGGGGTTGCTGCAAGAGAAGAATCTTGTCAACCGGCGCCCCTCTTTCCGTGAACCTTTTCCCATGGAAAATGTTGACGAAATCGTCACATTTTACCATTTTGCCGAACGGGGATTGGCCCTCCCCTCTTGTTGTTTCTTCCGTGGCCTTCTTTATTATTACGGGCTTGAGCTCCATCACCTCAACCCGAATTCCATCTACCATATTTCCATTTTTATCCATTTCTGTGAAGCCTTTCTCGGAATCGAGCCCCACTGGGATCTTTTCCGCTTCCTCTTCCGCGTCAAACCCCAGCCTACCTCGAAAAAACTTTCTGTTGTAGGGGGCGCCGGCATTCAACTACGTCAGCAGGCCGGCAAAAGATACCTCTCATACAAATTCCGTCTACTCACGATCATCAAGCATGGTCCACACATTCACACATGCACAACCAATAGCAAAACTATAAGAAAACAGTACACCAATACATTAGAACAGCACACCAAACTAGTCTAAAGCTATTCTACGCGTTACAACGATCGTGAGGATATAAAGAACACCTAAAACGGAGCTAAGACGCGAAATCTAGGGCTAAAACAAGATTCAGGGACCTATCTGCGAGTGTCACACCCGATTTATAAGAACATAAATCGAGCAATCATATATGCGCCAGGATCAAGTCACGCATATATACAACAGATCATCAAGATATCACAACACATGTCACGAATAACATTAATATAAATCGTAAATGAATCATGAATAAATTATTTTATTACAACCGAATCAAGAATCGGTTCAAGAGTTGCGGAAGCGTAGAAGAGATACATGAAGAGCTGGGCGCCACAGGGACGTCGACTGGGAGACAAACGCCTAGAAGTCGTCGAAGCCGCTGACGTAATCCTCCACGTTGCCGGGCACTGAGCAGCAGTCGAAGATATCCGAAATAGAACAGAAGAGTAGAGAGGCAAGTGTGAGTACAAACTCGTACTCAACAAGTATAACACAAACTATGAGGCTCTAGGCTGGCTGACTCAACTGCATTAGCTTTTAGTCTTGGCAATTTTATTAAAGCTAATTACTACAAGTGGATTGGTTACCATAACCCAAATTGCATAAGAATTAATCAATATTAATTAAGAACTACTGAGAACCACCCAAACCAAACCACCCGGGGAATCGCCCTCGTCAAAGGTTGATAACCCCACTAATCAGACGGAGGATCTGGGCCGCTCATGACTGTGAGCACAGCTGATATATCAGTTTTACACTCTCGAGAGGTTGCACAACTTTACCCACAAGTCGTGAGCTACGCTAGTTGTTCATCACACTTCTTTAGGTGAGATGGCTAGCAAGCACACTACGAGACCGTTACAAAGGATCACGTTGGTAAGGCGTAACCGCTAAGGATTCTGGATCAGCGACGATGGGGCCCACCTCCGGGGGTACAAGACACACAGCACAGACCAAGCCGGAGGAGCAGGGACCATTGAAGCTTACCACCCCTCTTGCCCACGCAGGTAAGTTACTCCCGAACCAAAATGACCTAATTAATAAGTCAAGACCGTCCCATACCAGTCTTGTGGTTGCGCGGTTGTCCCAGGTTGTCGCTCTATGAACCGGTCCTTATGGAGAGTGGCCAACCAAGCACTAAGCACCGTGCTGGCCCCCTAAACCCTGTTTCTAACAAAACATATTTTTAAGGACGCACAAACCACTCAAGCACACAGCACAGAGGGTCGGCTCCAGAATTAAGTTGCATAAGACCATTAATCAAATTAATTAAAAAGGACCAAGATTTGTTATAGCGCAGCAACCTAGCACAACTAACCAAAATGCAACCCAAAGGATATATATAAGGATATAAAGGTGGCTAGGAAGTCCTTATAGGTATACAGAATTAAATGTAGTATGAAATTGTATTTAAAAGTGATAGGAGATTCATGTTATACTTGCCTTCCTCGTACTCTCCCAGCTGCTGCTCGAAGTGCTCGGAAGACGGCTGCTCCTGATACTGCTCCAAAGGCTCCGCGTCTACTCACGATCATCAAACATAGCCCACACATACACACATGCACAACAAGAACAAACTATAAGAAAACCATACACTAATACAACAGAACAGCACATGAAACTAGCCTAGAACTAATCTACGCGTTACAACGATCGCGTGCATATAAAGAACACCTAAAACGGAGCTAAAACGCGAAAACTGCGCTTAAAACAGGATCCAGGGACCTATTTGTAAGAAAAACAGAGAAACCAGGGGCTTCTGGGCAAAACCCGAGGACTTAAACGTAATTAAAGCCTAGATCTAGGGGCTAGCACGCTAAAAACCCTTGACTGGACTACGGGTTCAAATTCCAGGAAACTCAGGGGGTCAAACGGAAGGAAAAGGACCTATCTGCAATTATTTTTGACTCACGGGTGGACGGCGGGTTGATTCCCCAAAAAGGCAGGGACTCTTTAGCAAAAGGGGCGGCTGAAGCGGTATGTTTTAATCTGGATCCTCGGATCGGATCTGTGCGGCCCAGATTAGAATCTACACTCGAAGGGGTACGGGACGATCTCAGCCTTTGGATCGAGATCGGACGGTCGGGAACGGATCTAGGTTTACAACTCGCGCGATCCACCGGATTTGAATTGGACGGCTAAGATTTAAAATTCCGGCGAACCGGTACGCGCTGCTTGGGTCCCTCGGATCTGAATCGCACGGCTCAGATCTACCCCGGCACGATCTAATCCTGGGCGTGGGCTCTAGATCGGATGGTTGGGGACTCTCGGGCGCTCGGGCGGCGGCGCTGGTCGCCGGAGCTTGTCTCCGCGGCGGCGCCTCGCCGGCGACACGCAATCAAGCGTTCCCGGGGGCATTTCACGACGAGACCAGGCCTAGGGGGTAGAGCACGATGCGGGGAAACCATCTAGGCGCTCCAGGAGGCGAGATAGGGCTCGGGTAGGTGATTCCCGCGGCAAGGGCGGCTCGGGGCGGCGGTCACGCCGGCGGCGCTCGCGTTCTGGGTGTTACAGGAGGCTAAAGGCTATCGCAGCTGGTGCAAAAGGACCAGAGCGCGAAGGGGGACTCACCGAGGGGGGCTACGGTGCCCGGAGTGTGGCGGAGGAGGTGCAACGACGGCGACTGGCGGCAGCAGGACGACGGCGCTCGCGGGGAAAGGTGCTGCAGGGGTGGCCGGGGCCCTTAGCTGGGGGAGATCGGCTCCAGGTAGTCCTGTGGAGATGGCAGGGGGGTCAAGGGGGCGTGAGGATCGCCGGCGGTGAGCAATTGCGGCGGCGGATGAACTTACCCGTGGCGGCGACGCTGGAAGACTCCGGTGGCGGCTAGGGCTTTAGGGTTAGGGTCCAGGAGGGTTTGGGGCGGCCCTTTGTAGGGCGCGGAGTCACACTGGCGCGCGGGCCCGGGAAGAGAGGGTCGCCGGCGAGATCGGAGTTCGTTGGGCGCCGGGAAAACAGAGGACGGGGGGAGAAAGGGAGGTGGGAGATGGCGCTGACATGCGGGGCCCGCGGTCAGAGAGAGAAAGGAAGGGAAGAGGGAGCCTGCGCTTGGCTCGGCCGGGAGAAAAGGAGATGGGCCGGCTGCTGGGCCGTGCGGGGAGGGGAGAGAGGGAAGGGCGCTGGCCGAGCGTGGCCCACGCGGGGGAAAGGAAGGAGGGAGGGGGTGCTGGGCCTCGGGTGGCTTGGGCCAGGAAAGAAGAGAGGGAGAGAGAGAGCCCGCGGGTGAGGGAGAGGAGAGGAAAAAGGGGAATTGGGCTGGGCCAAGGGTTTGGGGTTGGGCTGCTTCCTTTCATTCCTTTTCCTTTTCTATACTCCACTCATTCAAACAAACATCATTTGAATTCAAATAAATTTGAATTCAAATCCGACAAACTTAACACGAGTAAAATAATGCTGCAGCATGAATGCACAAATAATTTTGATCCTATGATAAATTTTATTTTCCTATGTTATAAAATTACTTTAAATACGAGATAATTTAGAGAGAACCCTGGAAAATTTATTCAAGCCCAAATAAATTAATTAAAATATGAGAAATTTACCTTAGGGTGTTACAAACCTACCCCCCTTACAGGAATCTCGTCCCGAGATTCGAATAGGCTAGCTAGCAAAGAGATCGGATATGTCTTCCTCAGCTCATCTTCTCGCTCCCAAGTAGCCTCATCCTCCGTATGATGACTCCACTGAACACGGCACATCTTGATCTTCTTGTTTCGGGTGACTCTCTCAGATGTCTCCAAAATCTTCACCGGATGCTCGACATAGGTCAGATCCTCCTGCACATCCAACCCTTCTATCGGTGCTTGTTCTTCTGGCACTCTCAAGCACTTCTTCAGCTGCGATACGTGAAACACATCGTGCACTCCTGAGAGATTGAGTGGCAACTCCAAACGATATGCCACCTCACCTTTCCGTTCCAACACCTTGAACGGACCAATGTACCGAGGAGCTAGCTTCCCTCTTACATTAAACCTGCGGATTCCTCTCATCGGTGAGACCTTCAGATATACATGATCACCCACTGCGAAGGTCAAATCTCGGCGGCGAACATCCGCATAGCTCTTCTGACTAGTCTGAGCGACCCTCAGATTCTCTCGCACCTGCTGCACCAACTGTTCGGCCTCCTCAACAATGTCCGGACCAAACACCTGCCTCTCGCCAATCTGATCCCAATACAACGGAGTCCTGCACTTCCTACCATACAGGGCCTCGAAAGGAGATTTCCTCAGACTGGCCTGGTAACTGTTGTTATACGAAAACTCCGCATACGGCAGGCATTTATCCCAGCTGGTACCATACTGGATAGCACAGGCTCGAAGCATATCCTCCAACACTTGGTTGGTTCTCTCTGTCTGCCCATCTGTCTGAGGATGATAAGCAGTACTGAAGCGTAGCTTCGTATCCAACGAATCATGCAACTGCTCCCAGAACCGTGAAGTGAACTGAGATCCTCGATCAGATATAATCTTCTTTGGAACACCATGTAGACAGACAATCCTGGAGATGTACAACTCTGCGAGTCTAGCACCGGAGTAAGTAGTGTTCACCGGAATGAAGTGAGCAACTTTCGTCAACCGATCCACTACTACCCATATGGAGTTGTACCCTTTCTGAGTACGAGGCAAGCCAACAATGAAGTCCATAGTGATTTCCTCCCATTTCCACTCTGGAATCTTCAACGGCTGCAATAGCCCGGCTGGCCTCTGATGCTCGGCCTTGACACGCTGACAAATGTCGTAGATAGCCACGTACTCCGCAACGGAACGCTTCATTCCAGACCACCAGAATCGTTCCTTCAGGTCGTAATACATCTTCGTGCTGCCTGGATGGATAGAATATGCTGTATCATGAGCCTCACTCAGAATCAACTTCCTGAGATCTGCTACATCCGGCACACATATACGACCCTTGTACCACAAGGTACCCTGATCATCCTCCCTGAAATGTGGAGCCTTGCCAATCTTGAGCAACTCACGAATCTCCTGCTGTCACACCCGATTTATAAGAACATAAATCGAGCAATCATATATGCGCCAGGATCAAGTCACGCATATATACAACAGATCATCAAGATATCACAACACATGTCACGAATAACATTAATATAAATCGTAAATGAATCAATAAATGAATTATTTTATTACAACCGAATCAAGAATCGGTTCAAGAGTTGCGGAAGCGTAAAAGAGATACATGAAGAGCTGGGCGCCACAGGGACGTCGACTGGGAGACAAACGCCTAGAAGTCGTCGAAGCCGCCGACGTAATCTTCCATGTTGCCGGGCACTGAGCAGCAGTCGAAGATATCCGAAATAGAACAGAAGCGTGGAGAGGCAAGTGTGAGTACAAACTCGTACTCAACAAGTATAACACGAGCATGAGGCTCTAAGGTTAGCTGACTCAACTGCATTAGCTTTTAGTCTTGGCAAATTTTATTTAAGCTAATTACTACAAGTGGACGAATTACCATAAACCCAATTGCATAATAAATTAATCAATATTAATTAAGAACTACTGAGAACCATCCAAACCAAAACCACCCGGGGAACCGCCCTTGTCAAAGGTTGATAACCCCACTAATCAGACGGAGGATCTGGGCCGCTCATGACTGTGAGCACAGCTGATATATCAGTTTTACACTCTCGAGAGGTTGCACAACTTTACCCACAAGTCGTGAGCTACGCTAGTTGTTCATCACACTTCCTTAGGTGAGATGGCTAGCAAGCACACTACGAGACCGTTACAAAGGATCACGTTGGTAAGGTGTAACCGCTAAGGATTCTGGATCAGCGACGATGGGGCCCAAGCGGGGAAGGGAAGGAGGGAGAGGGAGGAGCTGACGCATGGGTCCAGCTTGCCAGAGAGAGAGGGCGAGCGGGGGAGTGCGCTAGCTCGGGCTGAGGGGGACGCGGGGGCCCAAAGAGAGAAGAGAGGCGCGGGCTGGGGAAAAGAAGAGAGGGAGAGAGGGCCCGCGGGGGAAAGAAGGGCTGGGCCGCCGTGGCCCATGCGGGAGGGAGAGGGGAAAGGGAAGCTGGGCCCGAGGGAAGAGAAGGGGAAGGGAGAGTGGGCCGGCCTGAGAGAGGGTTGGGCTGCTTCTCTTTATCCTTTCTTCTTTCCTTTTCTTTTTCTATACCCCACTAATTCAAACAAAGCCTTTTGAATTCAAATAAGTTTGAATTCAAATCCGATAAACTCAACACAAGAAAATAATGCTGCAGCATGAATGCACAAACACTTTTGATCCTATGATAAATTTTATTTTCTTGCGTTATAAAATTACTTTAAATACGAGATAAATTAGAGAAAAACCTGGAAAATTTATTCGAGCCCAAATAAATTAATTAAAATTCGAGGAAATTACCTTAGGGTGTTACAAACCTACCCCCCTTACAGGAATCTCGTCCCGAGATTCGGATTGGCTAGCTAGCAAAGAGATCGGGGTATGTCTTCCTCAGCTCGTCTTCTCGCTCCCAAGTAGCCTCATCCTCCGTATGATGACTCCACTGAACTCGGCACATCTTGATCTTCTTGTTCCTGGTAATCCTCTCAGACGTCTCCAGAATCTTCACCGGATGCTCAACATAGGTCAGATCCTCCTGCACATCCAACCCTTCTATCGGTGCTTGCTCTTCTGGCACTCCCAAGCACCTCTTCAGCTGAGACACGTGAAATACATCATGCACTCCTGAGAGATTGAGTGGCAACTCCAGACGATATGCCACCTCGCCTTTCCGTTCCAACACCTTGAACGGACCAATGTACCGAGGAGCTAGCTTCCCTCGTACATTAAATCTGCGAATTCCTCTCATCGGCGAGACCTTCAGATATACATGATCACCCACTGCAAAGGTCAAATCTCGACGACGAACATCCGCATAACTCTTCTGACGAGTCTGAGCAACCCTCAGATTCTCTCGCACCTGCTGTACTAGCTGTTCGGCCTCTTCAACAATATCCGGACCAAATACCTGCCTCTCACCAATCTGATCCCAATACAGCGGAGTCCTGCACTTCCGACCATACAGAGCCTCAAACGGGGATTTCTTCAGACTGGCCTGATAACTGTTATTATAAGAAAACTCTGCATACGGCAGACATTTATCCCAGCTGGTACCATACTGAATAGCACAGGCTCGAAGCATATCCTCCAACACTTGGTTGGTTCTCTCTGTCTGCCCATCTGTCTGAGGATGATAAGCAGTGCTGAAGCGCAGCTTCGTATCCAACGAATCATGCAACTGCTCCCAGAATCGTGAAGTAAACTGAGATCCTCGATCAGATATAATCTTCTTAGGAACACCGTGCAGACAGACAATCCTGGAGATGTACAACTCTGCAAGTCTAGCACCGGAATAAGTAGTGTTCACCGGAATAAAATGAGCAACCTTCGTCAACCGGTCCACTACTACCCATATGGAGTTGTACCCCTTCTGAGTACGAGGCAAGCCAACAATGAAGTCCATAGTGATTTCCTCCCATTTCCACTCTGGAATCTTCAACGGCTGCAATAACCCTGCTGGCCTCTGATGCTCTGCCTTGACACGCTGACAAGTGTCGCAGATAGCCACATACTCCGCAACGGAACGCTTCATTCCAGACCACCAGAATCGTTCCTTCAGGTCGTAATACATCTTCGTGCTGCCCGGATGGATAGAATATGCTGTATCATGAGCCTCACTCAGAATCAACTTCCTGAGATCTGCTACATCCGGCACACATATCCGACCCTTGTACCACAGGGTACCCTGCTCATCCTCTCTGAAATGAGGAGCCTTGCCAATCTTGAGCAACTCACGAATCTCCTGCAGCTTCGGATCTTCCTTCTGATGCTGCCGGATCTCTGCCTCTAGAGTGGGCTCCGCCTCGAACGATGTACCCGAGGTATGATGCAAGAAACCCAGACTCAACTGCTCAAACTCCTCGCATAACTCCTGAGGCATCTGAAAAGCCACGGCCATGTTAACATAGCTCCTCCTGCTTAGAGCATCCGCTACAACATTGGCCTTGCCCGGATGATAGTGAATCTCCAGGTCATAATCCTTGACCAACTCTAGCCATCTTCTCTGCCGCATATTCAGCTCACTCTGAGTGAAAATATACTTGAGGCTCTTGTGATCGGTGTAAATATCACACCTCTGCCCAAACAAGTAATGCCTCCATATTTTCAGAGCATGCACAACTGCGGCTAACTCCAGATCATGAGTGGGATAATTCAGCTCGTGCCGGCGCAACTGCCGCGAAGCATAAGCTATCACTCTGCCTTCCTGCATCAGAACGCAACCAAGACCATCCCTCGAAGCATCACAATACACTGTGAACCTCTTGCTCTGGTCTGGCAGAGTAAGGACTGGCGCCGTAGTCAACCTCTTCTTCAGCTCCTCGAAGGCCTTCTGACGCTCATCAGTCCAAGAAAAACCCACATCCTTCTCCAGCAAGGAAGTCAAAGGCTTCGCAATCCTGGAGAAATTCTCGATGAACCTCCGATAATAGCCTGCTAAGCCCAGAAAAGAGCGGACTTCCTTCACCGTCTGCGGTACAACCCAGTCAAGCACATCCTTCACCTTCCCGGGGTCCACAGCAATACCCCCCTTGGAGATAACATGACCGAGGAATGGAACCTCGTCAATCCAGAACTCGCACTTGCTGAGCTTGGCATACAGCTTGTGCTCTCTGAGCCTCTGCAACACAAGCCTCAGATGCTTCTCATGCTCCGCTTCTGACTTGGAATATATCAGGATATCATCAATGAATATCACCACAAAGGTGTCCAGATAATCCATGAAAACCTTGTTCATCAGATGCATAAAGAAAGCCGGAGCATTGGTCAAGCCGAAGGACATGACCGTATACTCGTATAACCCATACTTGCAGGTGAATGCCGTCTTCTGAATATCCTCAGGACGAATCTTCAGCTGATGATAACCCGAACGCAGATCAATCTTCGAGAATACACAAGCACCCTGGAGCTGATCAAAGAGATCCTCAATACGGGGCAATGGATGCTTGTTCTTGATAGTGACTGCATTCAGATCCCGATAATCGACGCACATCCTCTTCGCGCCATCCTTCTTCTCTACAAGCAATACAGGAAAAGCCCAAGGAGAGAAACTGCGACGGATATAACCCTTAGCTAGCAACTCGTCGACAGTCTTCTTAACCTCTTCATGCTCGACAGGAGCCATACGATAGGGCCTCTTAGCAATAGGAGCTGTGCCAGGCAAGAGATCAATAGAAAACTCAATGTCGCGATCAGGCGGCATACCTGGCAGATCATCCGGAAAGACATCCGGGAATTCAGACACCACGCGAATACCATCCGTGGGTCTAGCCTCCATCTGATGAAGAAACCCAGAAGGCTCCGTAGCTCCAACAGTAACCTCCTGACCATCCGGTGCCGACAGAAGAACCGTCCTCTGAGCACAATCTATCCGGACTCCCCATTTAGCAAGAGTCTCCATCCCAAGGATCACATCAATACCCTTGGAGTCAAGCACCATCAGGTTCGCACTGAAATCTACCCCCCTTATGGCCACACTGACTCTGGGACAGAAGACATGAGACCTCAACTGGCCTCCCGGTGAAGATACTAACATGCACCTCTTTAATGTGCTAGTAGGAATACCATGATGCTCAACAAAAGACTGGGTGATGAAAGAATGCGTAGCACCAGTATCAAAAAGCACTGTAGCAGGATGGGCATTAACCATGAACGTACCAATAACCACGTTGGGAGCCTCGGCCGCTGACTCGGCCGTCACGTGGTTCACCCTGCCCTGAGCTGGGGCCTTGGGCGGTGCTGCACGCCCCTGCTGTCCCGCCTGCGCCTTCCGAGGGCAAACGTTGGCGTAGTGCCCTGGCTCGCCGCAGTGGAAGCACACTCGAGGAAGTGCCGGAGCCTGCTGCCCAGGAGGAGGAGTGGGCGCTCCCTGCCTCTGAGCTGGTGGAGCCGGAGGCGCTGGAAGCCTCTGACCCTGTCCCGCCTGCTGCTGCTGCTGAGGACGAGGCGGAAACTGCTGCCGCTGCTGGTACTGCTGGGGCGGCCTCTGCTGCTGCTGCTGCGGAGGGTACTGGTAGCGGGGACGGGTGTTGCTGCCCGAAGAGGATGGAGCCATCTTCCTCTTCTTGTCCTCAATCTCCCGGCGCTTGCGCTCGGTGTTGAGGGCCGCATCCACCAGCTGGTTGAAGTTGTCGAAGCGGTGGTTCAGCAACGCATACTGGATGTGATCATCCAGTCCCTCCTTGAAGTACTCCTGCTTATCGCTATCACGAGCGACGTCAGCAGGGGCGTAGCGGGCAAGCTGAAGAAAACGGTCACGATACTCCGTCACCGTCATAGATCCCTGAAATAACGAACACAGATAACAAGGATGGAAATCGCTCAATTGGTCAGGTTACGAAAGAAATCAAGGATGGATCAAGCTCAAAAGGATTTGGTAAGGAATTTCCGTCAAATTTTACCTGCTTAAGAGCACGGAACTCCTTCTGCTTCATCTTCATGATGCCCTCAGGAATGTGATGGTTCCTGAAACGCTCACGGAACTGGTCCCACGTGAGAGCCTCACGATCCCGAGCTGGGTAGGACTCCCACCAGTCAAGAGCGGAGCCTCGCAGCTGCCCTGCTGCGTACAGGACTCGCTCTCGGTCGTCGCACTGCGCAACAACCAACTGGCGCTCCACCGAACGAAGCCAGTCGTCCGCCTGGAGTGGGTCCGTGGCGTGAGAGAAGGTCGGAGGATGACCTCTCAGGAAGTCCGCACGCCTGTCGCGGGGCTGAGGCGGCGGAGGAGGCGGTGGCTGAGCATGGATCTGCTGCAGAGCCTGAACGGTGTTGTTCAGGGTAGCCATCATCTGCATCTGGAGCTGGAAGAACTGCTCCGGGGTCAGTGGTGGCGGCATCGGCAGCGGCTGACCGGTACCCTGGTTGTTCTGCTCCTGCTGGTCAGAACCGGAACCGGTGCGCCTGGTGTTCACCATCTGATTGCAACAACCGAAATTTATGAGAAAAAGATATCGTGCCACTGCGGGGATGAAACTTCGGAAGGATATGACAGAAAGAAAAAGAATATAGGTTTTACCCCCAACATTCTAACTCAATTTTATTATTTAGTTCGAGTTGGGTTAGGTCGATTTGCATGAACAAGTTTAACTACTAGCCTATGCAATCAACCAAAAATCCAAATCAAACATTTGCACAATAACAAACATTCAATATTCACAACTTAGTCGAGCTTTCCACACTACTCGACCAACACACTCGTTCTAGCGTATTTTATCGGGACAACCTAAACTTATAACTTACAAGATTAGGCGACTCAGGCCAACGTCTAAGGAAAGATCAAGCTATAGACTCAAGGAATGGGAGCAGAAAAACGATGGTTGAGGATTTGCGGAGGCGAGCAAGAGAACAGAAGTCCTAAACTCGGCCAATTCTACCTAGGCTTCGTCCTACAGTCAACACGGCTCTGATACCAATCTGTCACACCCGATTTATAAGAACATAAATCGAGCAATCATATATGCGCCAGGATCAAGTCACGCATATATACAACAGATCATCAAGATATCACAACACATGTCACGAATAACATTAATATAAATCGTAAATGAATCAATAAATGAATTATTTTATTACAACCGAATCAAGAATCGGTTCAAGAGTTGCGGAAGCGTAAAAGAGATACATGAAGAGCTGGGCGCCACAGGGACGTCGACTGGGAGACAAACGCCTAGAAGTCGTTGAAGCCGCCGACGTAATCTTCCATGTTGCCGGGCACTGAGCAGCAGTCGAAGATATCCGAAATAGAACAGAAGCGTGGAGAGGCAAGTGTGAGTACAAACTCGTACTCAACAAGTATAACACGAGCATGAGGCTCTAAGGTTAGCTGACTCAACTGCATTAGCTTTTAGTCTTGGCAAATTTTATTTAAGCTAATTACTACAAGTGGACGAATTACCATAAACCCAATTGCATAATAAATTAATCAATATTAATTAAGAACTACTGAGAACCATCCAAACCAAAACCACCCGGGGAACCGCCCTTGTCAAAGGTTGATAACCCCACTAATCAGACGGAGGATCTGGGCCGCTCATGACTGTGAGCACAGCTGATATATCAGTTTTACACTCTCGAGAGGTTGCACAACTTTACCCACAAGTCGTGAGCTACGCTAGTTGTTCATCACACTTCCTTAGGTGAGATGGCTAGCAAGCACACTACGAGACCGTTACAAAGGATCACGTTGGTAAGGTGTAACCGCTAAGGATTCTGGATCAGCGACGATGGGGCCCACCTCCGGGGGTACAAGACACACAGCACAGACCAAGCCGGAGGAGCAGGGACCATTGAAGCTTACCACCCTCTTGCCCACGCAGGTAAGTTACTCCCAAACCAACACAACCTAATTAGTAAGTCAAGACCGTCCCATACCAGTCTTGTGGTTGCGCGGTTGTCCCAGGTTGTCGCTCTATGAACCGGTCCTTATGGAGAGTGGCCAACCAAGCACTAAGCACCGTGCTGGCCCCCTAAACCATGTTTCTAACAAAAACATCTTTTAAGGATGCACAAACCACTCAAGCACACAGCACAGAGGGTCGGCTCCAGAATTAAGTTGCATAAGACCATTAATCAAATTAATTAAAAAGGACCAAGATTTGTTATAGCGCAGCAACCTAGCACAACTAACCAAAGATGCAACCCATTGGATATATATAAAGGTATAAAGTGGCTAGGAATCCTTATAGGCATACAGAATTAAATGCAGTATGCAAGTGTATTTAAAAGTGATAGGAGGTTCATGTTATACTTGCCTTCCTCGTACTCTCCCGCTGCTGCTCGAAGTGCTCGGAAGACGGCTGCTCCTGGTACTGGTCCAAAGGCTCCGCGTCTACTCACGATCATCAAATATAGCCCACACATACACACATGCACAACAAGAACAACTATAAGAAAACAGTGCAACATTACATAGAAACAGCACACAAAACTAGTCTAAAACTATTCTACGCGTTACAACGATCGCGTGGATATAAAGAATACCTAAAACGGAGCTAAAACGTGAAAACTGCGCTTAAAACAGGATCCAGGGACCTATTTGTAAGAAAAACCTAACTTCCAGGGGCTTCTGCACAAAAACCGAGGACTAAATCGTAATTAAACCCTAGACACAGGGCTAGCGCGTGAAATCTCGCGGCATGGACGGCGGGTTCAATTTCTGGGAAAGACAGGGGCTTAAACGAATGAAACCAGGGCTGAACTGCAATTACTTTTGACTTAGGATGGACCGCGGGTTGGTTTCCAAGAAAGACAAGGGCTCTTTAGCAAAACAACGAGCCGAAGGGGTACGTTTCAATATGAGCCATTGGATCTGATTTGAACGGCCCAGATTAGAACCCTAACGCGAAGGGGTACGCGCGATCGTCGGCCTTCGGATCAAGATCGAACGGTCCGGACCTATACTTAACTGGATTTAATCTAGACCACCCATTACAGATCTGACGGCTCCAATTCATCCTTACCCCGAACCGGTACGCACGCTTTAGATCCATTGGATCTTGATCCTACGGCTCGGATCTACGCGCGCCCAATCTAATCTCCACCCTTGGTCACAGATCGGAGGGCTCTGAGGGCTCCCGGCCGGTTCTGGCGGCGGCGGCCACGGCTCACGGCGGGGGACGGCCGGAGCTCGCCGGAGACGCGCGTTTGGGTACTTCCGGCCTCGATTCGGGGTACGGCTAGCACAGGAAGAGAGAGAGGATGACGGCGATCTCGTCTGGGCAGCTCACACGGGGATTGGGGCTCGGGGTGATGCTCCCCACGGCAGAGGCGGCACGGGGTCACCGGCGAACCGCACGTCGGGGTTCCGGTTCGGGTTCGGGCCGAGCCAGGCACGGCGCAGCACCAGCGTGACCCTGGGGTTCTACTGGGGGTCCTAGCACGGCATACGGCACAGGAGGGAGGGCGGTCGACGGGAAGGGCCTTACCCGCGGCGGTGAGGGGAGGTGGGAGCTCGTGGCAGGTGGCCTTGGGGTGAGCCGCAGGGCCCCAGGTGCCTCGGTCGGCGGCGCCCACGGGTGAGGGAGGTCGTGCCGGGCTTGGGGGAGACCGAAGACACGCCGGCGAGGTTGAATTTGGTGGCGCAGGGGGCGGCAATGGCTGCGGTGCCGTAGCCCTGCTCCCACGTGGCACGGTGGGGTGCTTAGGGTTGAAGGCGGCGGAGCACGGGTGGGGGATGGGAGCGCGGGGTTTGGGGGGTCCCACTTATGGGGACGGCGGACCCCTCGGTATGCGGGCCCAGGCGCGGGCGGCTCGGAGGTCCCGGCGGCAGAGCTGCCCGGCGGTTGCGGAGGGGAAAGGGAGGAAACTGACGCGTGGGGCCCGGCTGGCAGAGGGAGAGAGGAGAGCGGGGAGAGCGAGTGCTGGCTCGGGCTGGGGAAAAGGTGGGCCGGGGCGCGGCCCACGCGAGAGAAGGGGAGAGAGGAAGGGTGGAGCTCGGGCTGGGCCCACGTGAGAGAAGGGGGAAAGGGCCCATGCGGGAGAGAGGGGAAAGAGGAGAGAGGGGGAAGAGATGGGCCAGGCTGGGTTGGGCTGCCTTCTTTCATCCCTTCTCCTTTTCTTCTTTTGCTTTTCTAACTCCTTAATTCAAACAATTCTAATTGAATTCAAATGCGATTTGAATTCAAACCTATACACCCAACACACATAAAACAATATTGCGGCATGAATGCACAAACACTTTAATCCTATGATAAATTTTATTTTCCTGTGTTATAAAATTACTTTAAATACGAGATAACTTAGAGAAAATCCTGGAAATCTATTTAATCCCAAATAAATTTATTAAAAATATGAGGAATTTACCTTAGGGTGTTACAGATCATCCAGCCCTTCCTTGAAATACTCCTGCTTGTCGCTATCATGGGCGACGTCAGCAGAGGCATAGCGGGCCAGCTGAAGGAAACGGTCACGGTACTCCGTCACCATCATCGATCCCTGAAATCACGAACACAGATAACAAGGATAGAAATCGCTCAATGTGTCAGGCTTACGAAAGAGATCAAGGATCGATCGAAGCTCAAAAGAAATTGCAGATAACTCTATTCAAATTTACCTGCTTAAGGGCACGGAACTCCTTCTGCTTCATCTTCATAATGCCCTCAGGAATGTGGTGACTCCTGAAGCGCTCACGGAACTGGACCCAGGTGAGAGAGTCACGGTCCTGAACCGGGTAGGACTCCCACCAGTCAAGAGCGGAGCCTCGCAGCTGCCCTGCTGCATACAGAACCCGCTCCCGATCGTCGCACTGAGCAACAACCAACTGGCGCTCCACTGAGCGAAGCCAGTCGTCCGCCTAGAGTGGGTCCATGGTGTGAGAGAAGGTCGGAGGATGACCTCTCAGGAAATCCGCACGCCGATCATGGGCTGAGGTGGTGGTGGAGGCGGTGGCTGAGCGTGAATCTGCTGCAGAGCCTGAACGGTGTTGTTCAGGGTCACCATCATCTGCATCTGGAGCTGGAAGAACTGCTCCGGGGTCAGTGGTGGCGGCATCGGCAACGGCTGTCCAGTACTCTGGTTGTTCTGCTACTGCTGGTCAGAACCGGAACCGGTGCGCCTGGTGTTCACCATCTGATCGCAACAAACGAAATTTATGAGAACGAGATATTGTGCAGCTGCGGAGACGAAACTTCGGAAGGATATGACAGAGAGAAAGGAATATGGGTTTTACCCCCAACGTTCTAACTCAATTTTTTTTATTATTTAGTTGAAGTTGGGTTAGGGTCGATTTGCTTGAACAAGTTTAACTACTTATGAAATCAACCAAAAATCCAAATCAAACATTTACACAATAACAAGCATCCAATATTCACAACTTAGTCGAGTTTATCACACCACTCGACTAACACACTTGTTCTAGCGTATTTTCATCGGGACAACCTAAACTTATAATTACAGGATTAGGCAACTCAGGCCAACGTCTACGGAAAACTGAAGCTGTTCCTCCGAGAAGACAGGAGAGAGATAGCAAATCAAGGGCTTAAGACTCAAGGAATAGAAGCAAAAAATGATTTTAAGAGATTTGCGGAAGCAAGGCAAGAGAAAAGAAGTCCTATACTCGTCCAGACCTACCTAGGCTTCGTCCTACAGTCGATATGGCTCTGATACTATGTCAAGTTAATCAATCAGTTTTAGATCTCCATATCGAAGAAGCAGTCGAGAAGTCGAACACTTACCGACGGTGGTCGATTCTGGGCTGTGAATCCCGCTGGAACATAGGGGACGGTTTCCACATCCAGCAGAATTCACTTGACATGAACAAGTGCGGCATCGTCTCCAAGTTCCTCTACGCACATACGAGATGGGTCTTCAGTACCCATGTACTCGAATCCTAATGTATGGCGCTGTTGGGTGGGTTGAATTCGGCGTTTGAAGAATGACAACATTACGGATGCCCCGGTTACCCCCATCTCTTTGTGTGCGGCGCAACTCTAGCAGCTCATTCACCTGGTCCATCTCTGCTTCAGCAGGCTCCAGTGTCCATTCGGCGCGCTGAACAAGAGATTTGCCTGAACGCACAGGGAGTTGGGGGGCGTGGTTCGCAATGTAGAACCATTGCTGTTTCCACCCGGGGATATTGGAAGGAAATTTGTAAGATATGTATTTATCACTGGCATGTTGCCTAAGTTGGATACCAGCACCCCCTATCACAGATGGATTTTTGGCGGTTGGCTGGGGCTTCATGCGGAAAAGATAGCGGAAAAGAGCCCAATGGGGCTCAATTCCAAGGAAGGCTTCACAGAAGTGGATGAAAATTGAGATGTGGCAAATTGAGTTAGGGTTGAGGTGTTGCAGCTCAATCCCATAGAAATAAAGAAGGCCACGGAAGAACGAACAAGTGGGGAGGGCCAGACCCCATTCAGAAAAAGAGCAAAAGGATACGATCTCGTCGACATTTTCCATCGGGAAAGGATCGCGAAGGGCAAGGCGCCAATTGATGAGATTTCTCTCTTGAAGCAGAACCCCAACACTAAATTTGCGAGATGGTGGCGAGAGCACTTACTAATTGACCACTCGCTGGTTGCCGCTTGTGCCTCTTTCAGTTCCTTCTGGTTGATTTTCTTCGGCGCCATCTCGGATCTGCTAAGCTACGAGTTGTTCGCGAAACGCTCGGGGGCTATGGTCGATGGCTCGAAGGATTTCGACTATGCAGGGCGGTAGAGGAGTGGCAGCAGGGTGAGATTTAGTTGAGGTTTTTGTTTTTTGTAACACCCTCAGGTAATTTCCTTAAATTTTAATGAATTCATTTTGGGCTTAAATAAATTTTCCGGGATTTTCTCTAATTTATCATAGGATTAAAGTAAATTATAACGCAAGAAAATAAAATTTATCATAGGATTAAAGTGTTTGTGCATTCATGACGCAGCATTGTTTTATTTGTGTTGGGTGTATAGGTTTGAATTCAAATTGTATTTGAATTCAAATAGAATGGTTTGAATTAGTGAGTTAGAAAAACAAAAGAAGAAAAGGAAAGAGAACAAAGGTAGGCAGCCCAATCCAACAGCCAGCCCGACCCAGTTTCCCCTCTCCCTCTCTCCCTCACGGGCCCCCTCCCCAGGCCCATTTTTTTTTTCCCTCGGGCCCTCCCCTCTTCTCTCCTTTCCCTTCCGGGCTCCTCTCCTTCCCCCGCATGGGCCAAGCCGGCCCATTCCCTTTCCTCCCAAACCGAGCCAGCGCTCCTCCCTCCCACGCGAGCAGCCCACGGCCGTTCTCCCCTCTTCTCTTCCGCTGCCAGACCGGTCCCACCGGTCAGGTGTTTCTTTCCCCCCTCGCGACCTCCTCTGTTTAGCCCCGCCGGACTTTCCCCTTGGCCGCTGGCCGTGGCCCCTCCCCTCCGCGCCTCTGGGCCCTTTCTCGAGCCGCACGCCGAACCCGTTCCCCCACCCGGACCCTTCTAGAAACCCGGCCGCGATCGGATTAGATCGAGCCGTAACGGGACCGCGGGAAGCTCGGGGTCCGTTGCGTGTGACCCGCA
This sequence comes from Panicum hallii, assembly GCF_002211085.1. NCBI lineage: Eukaryota > Viridiplantae > Streptophyta > Magnoliopsida > Poales > Poaceae > Panicum > Panicum hallii. Next base: position 34,684 of record NW_020356302.1, read on the forward strand.
CGCCGAGGCCGCCCTTCTTCCCCTTTCTTAGACCCGGCCGCTTCCTCACGTTCTCCCTCAGCCGCGTCTCTTTCCCCCACTCCTGTTCCCCGTGACCCTACGCCACTGCACCGCCCTCGGATTGGAGCCGCCGCCATCGACCGAGCCTCTGCGCTACCGCGACTCTTCCCCGACGCCTCGATCCCCGGCCTCCAACTGCCGTTGCAGTACCCCGGAGTGGTAAGGAACACGCCGCACTCGTTCCTGACTCCTCTCTCCCCCTCTGCGTGCGTGTTCCCCTTGACCCAGTGACCCCGAGCCGCCTCCGCCGCGGGGAGCACCGCCCCGAGCTCCAATCCGCCATGCTGATCGCCTAGATGGGTTACGCGTGCAGCCAGCGTTCTCCAGGACTTGATCTCATCCTGGATGGAGGCCGGACGGCCGAGATCGGCCTAAGCCGGTGAGGCGCCGCCGCGGAGACGAGCTCCGGCGAGCAATCGCCGCCGGCCGAGCCCCAATTCTCACGGGCCGTCGGATCAATAGCCAGCGTCCCTGATTAGATCGTGGCCTCCTTTGATGCGAACCGTAAGATTCTGATCCGAGCGACCACGTCCGCGCGTACCGGTTCGCCCCCGTTTTAAATCCGAGCCGCCTATCTCAGATCCGGCGCGCCGCATTAGATCTGATAGAAGAGAGAGTCGGGAGCGTCGGATCTGGATCCGACGGTTGACAGTCGCGCGTACCCCTTCGGTTAATGGATCTAATCTCAGCCGCCCGCCTTAGATCTAACGGTCCAGATTAAAGCATACCCTTTCAGCCTTGTCTTTTTGCTAAAGAACCCCCGGGTTTTCCTGCAATCAACCCGCCGTCCACCCCTAGCTCAAAAGTATTTACGAGCAGGTCCTTTTCTTCTCGTTTAGGCCCCTGGCTTCTCTGGAAATTGAACCCGCAGTCCAGTCTAGGGTTTTTAGCGAGTTAGCCCTTGCGTCTAGGGTTTAATTAGGTTTTAGTCCCCGGGTTTTGCCCAGAAGCCCCTGGTTGCTCTGTTTTTCTTACAAATAAGCCCCTGGATCCTGTTTTGAGCGCAGTTTTCGCGTTTTAGCTCCGTTTTAGGTGTTCTTTATATCCACGCGATCGTTGTAATGCGTAGAATAGCCTTAGACTAGTTTTAAGTGCTGTTTCTATGTAATGTTGTACTGTTTTCTTATATTTTGTTATTGTTTGCATGTGTGTGCATGTGTGGCCCATGTATTGCTGTTACGATCGTGAATAGACGTCGAGCCACCGGAGCAGTACCAGGAGCAGCCGTCTTCCGAGCAGTTCGAGCAGCAGCCGGGAGAGTACGAGGAAGGCAAGTATAACATGAACCTCCTATCACTTTTAAATACAATTTGATACTGCATTTTAATTCTGTATGCCTATAAGGATTTCCTAGCCACCTTTATATCCTTACATATATCCTATGGGTTGCATTTTGGTTAGTTGTGCTAGGTTGCTACGCTATAACAAATCACGGTCCTTTGTAATTAATTTGATTAATGGTCTTATGCAACTTAATTCTGGAGCCGACCCTCTGTGCTGTGTGCTTGAGTGGTTTGTGCGTCCTTAAGAATATGCTTTTGTAGAAACATGGTTTAGGGGGCCAGCACGGTGCTTAGTGCTTGGTTGGCCACTCTCCATAAGGACCGGTTCATAGAGCGACAACCTGGGACAACCGCGCAACCACAAGACTGGTATGGGACGGTCTTGACTTACTAATTAGGTCATTTTGGTTCGGGAGTAACTTACCTGCGTGGGCAAGAGGGGTGGTAAGCTTCAATGGTCCCTGCTCCTCCGGCTTGGTCTGTGCTGTGTGTCTTGTACCCCCGGAGGTGGGCCCCATCGTCGCTGATCCAGAATCCTTAGCGGTTACACCTTACCAACGTGATTCTTTGTAACGGTCTCGTAGTGTGCTTGCTAGCCATCTCACCTAAGGAAGTGTGATGAACAACTAGCGTAGCTCACGACTTGTGGGTAAAGTTGTGCAACCTCTCGAGAGTGTAAAACTGATATATCAGCTGTGCTCACAGTCATGAGCGGCCCAAATCCTCCGTCTGATTAGAGGGGTTATCAACCTTTGACGAGGGCGATTCCCCGGGTGGTTTTGGTTGGGTGGTTCTCAGTAGTTCTTAATTAATACCGATTAATTCTTATGCAATTTGGGTTATGGTAATTCATCCACTTGTAGTAATTAGCTTTAATAAAAATTTGCCAAGATTAAAAGCTAATGCAGTTGAGTCAGCTAACCTTAGAGCCTCATGCTCGTGTTATACTTGTTGAGTACTAGTTTGTACTCACACTTGCCTCTCTACTCTTCTGTTCTATTTTGGACATCTTCGACTGCTGCTCAGTGCCCGGCAACGTGGAGGACTACGTCAGCGGCTTCGACGACTTCTAGGTGTTTGTCTCCCAGTCGACGTCCCTGTGGCGCCCAGCTCTTCATGTATCTCTTTTACGCTTCCGCAACTCTTGGACCGATTCTTGATTCGGTTGTAATAAAATAATTCATTTATGATTCGTTTACGATTTATATTAATGTTATTCCTGACATGTGTTGTGATATCTTGATAATCTGTTGTATATATGCGTGACTTGATCCTGGCGCATATATGATTGCTCGATTTATGTTCTCATAAATCGGGTGTGACAGATTGGTATCAGAGCCGTGTTGACTGTAGGACGAAGCCTAGGTAGAATTGGTCGAGTTTAGGACTCCTGTTCTCTTGCTTGCCTCCGCAAATCTTCAGCCATCATTGTTTCTGCTTCTATTCCTTGAGTCTTAAGCCCTAGATTTGCTATCTCTCCTGTCTTTTCTGAGAAATAGCTTGAGCTCTCCGTAGACGTTGGCCTGGGTCGCCTAATCTTATAAGTTATAAGCCTAGGTTGTCCCGATGAAAATACGCTAGAACGAATGTGTTAGTCGAGTAGTGTGGAAAACTCGACTAATTTGTGAATATTGAATGTTTGTTATTGTGCAAATGTTTGATTTGGATTTTTGGTTGATTGCATAGTCTAGTAGTTAAAAAAGTGTTCATGCAAATCGACCTAACCCAACTTGAACTAAATAATAAAAAATTGAGTTAGAACGTTGGGGGTAAAAAAACTATATTCCTTTCTTTCTGACATATCTTTCCGAAGTTTCATTTCCGCAGCTACACGATATCTTTTTCTCATAAATTTCGTCGTTGCAATCAGATGGTGAACACCAGGCGCACCGGTTCCGGTTCTGACCAGCAGGAGCAGAACAACCAGGGTACTGGTCAGCCATTACCGATGCCTCCACCACTGACCCCGGAGCAGTTCTTCCAGCTCCAGATGCAGATGATGGCGACCCTGAACAACACCGTTCAGGCTCTGCAGCAGATTCACGCTCAGCCACCGCCTCCTCCGCCACCTCAGCCTCGTGATCGGCGTGCGGACTTTCTGAGAGGTCATCCTCCGACCTTCTCTCATGCCACGGACCCACTCCAGGCAGACGACTGGCTTCGTTCGGTGGAGCGCCAGTTGGTTGTTGCGCAGTGCGACGACCGGGAGCGAGTCCTTTACGCAGCAGGGCAGCTGCGAGGCTCTGCTCTTGACTGGTGGGAGTCCTACCCAGCTCGGGATCGTGAGGCTCTCACGTGGGACCAGTTCCGTGAGCATTTCAGGAACCATCACATTCCTGAGGGCATCATGAAGATGAAGCAGAAGGAGTTCCGTGCCCTTAAGCAGGTAAAATTTAACGGAATTCCCTACCATTTCTTTTGAGCTTGACCTGTCCTTGATTCCTTTCGTAAACCTGACCAATTGAGCGATTTCCATCCTTGTTATCTGTATTCGTTATTTCAGGGACCGATGACGGTGACGGAGTACCGTGACCGTTTCCTTCAGCTTGCCCGCTACGCCCCTGCTGACGTCGCCCGTGATAGCGACAAGCAGGAGTACTTCAAGGAGGGACTGGATGATCACATCCAGTATGCGCTGCTGAACCACCGCTTCGACAACTTCAACCAGCTGGTTGATGCGGCCCTCAACACCGAGCGCAAGCGCCGGGAGATTGAGGACAAGAAGAGGAAGATGGCTCCATCCTCTTCGGGCAGCAACACCCGTCCCCGCTACCAGTACCCGCCTCGTCCTCAGCAGCAGCAGCAGGCGGGACAGAGTCAGAGGCTTCCGGCGCCTCCGGCTCCACCAGCTCAGAGGCAGGGAGCGCCCACTCCTCCTCCTGGGCAGCAGGCTCCGGCACTTCCTCGAGTGTGCTTCCACTGCGGCGAGCCAGGGCACTACGCCAACGTCTGCCCTCGAAAGGCGCCGGCAGGACAGCAGGGGCGTGCAGCACCGCCCAAGGCCCCAGCTCAGGGCAGGGTGAACCACGTGACGGCTGAGTCAGCAGCCGAGGCTCCCAACGTGGTTATTGGTACGTTCATGGTTAATGCCCATCCTGCTACAGTGCTTTTTGATACTGGTGCTACACATTCTTTCATCACCCAGTCTTTTGTTGAGCATCATGGCATTCCTACTAGCACATTAAAGAGGTGCATGTTAGTATCTTCACCGGGAGGGCAGTTGAGGTCTCATGTCTTCTGTCCCAGAGTCAGTGTGGCCATAAGGGGGGTAGATTTCAGTGCGAATCTGATGGTGCTCGACTCCAAGGGCATTGATGTGATCCTCGGAATGGAGACTCTTGCTAAGTGGGGAGTCCGGATAGATTGTGCTCAGAGGACGGTTCTTCTGTCAGCACCGGATGGTCAGGAGGTTACTGTTGGAGCTACGGAGCCTTCTGGATTTCTTCATCAGATGGAGGCTAGACCCACGGATGGTATTCGCGTGGTGTCTGAATTCCCGGATGTCTTTCCGGATGATTTGCCAGGTATGCCGCCTGATCGCGACATTGAGTTTTCTATTGATCTCTTGCCTGGCACAGCTCCTATTGCTAAGAGGCCCTATCGTATGGCTCCTGTCGAGCATGAGGAGGTTAAGAAGACTGTCGACGAGTTGCTAGCTAAGGGTTATATCCGTCGCAGTTTCTCTCCTTGGGCTTTTCCTGTATTGCTTGTAGAGAAGAAGGATGGCGCGAAGAGAATGTGCGTCGATTATCGGGATCTGAATGCAGTCACTATCAAGAATAAGCATCCATTGCCCCGTATTGAGGATCTTTTTGATCAGCTTCAGGGTGCTTGTGTATTCTTGAAGATTGATCTGCATTCGGGTTATCACCAGCTGAAGATTCGTCCTGAGGATATTCAGAAGACGGCATTCACCTGCAAGTATGGGTTATACGAGTATACGGTCATGTCCTTTGGCTTGACTAATGCTCCGGCTTTCTTCATGCATCTGATGAACAAGGTTTTCATGGATTATCTGGACACCTTTGTGGTGATATTTATCAATGATATCCTGATATATTCCAAGTCAGAAGCGGAGCATGAGAAGCATCTGAGGCTTGTGTTGCAGAGGCTCAGAGAGCACAAGCTGTATGCCAAGTTCAGCAAGTGCGAGTTCTGGATTGACGAGGTTCCATTCCTCGGTCATGTTATCTCCAAGGGAGGTATTGCTGTGGACCCCGGGAAGGTGAAGGATGTGCTTGACTGGGTTGTACCGCAGACGGTGAAGGAAGTCCGCTCTTTTCTGGGCTTAGCAGGTTATTATCGGAGGTTCATCGAGAATTTCTCCAAGATTGCGAAGCCTTTGACTTCCTTGCTAGAGAAGGGTGTGGATTTCTTTTGGACTGATGAGCGTCAGAGTGCCTTCGAGGAGCTGAAGAAGAGGTTGACTACGGCGCCAGTCCTTACTCTGCCCGACCAGAGCAAGAGGTTCACAGTGTATTGTGATGCTTCGAGAGATGGTCTTGGTTGCGTTCTAATGCAGGAAGGCAGAGTGATAGCCTATGCTTCGCGGCAGTTGCGCCGGCACGAGCTGAATTATCCCACTCATGATCTGGAGTTAGCCGCAGTTGTGCATGCTCTGAAGATATGGAGGCATTACTTGTTTGGGCAGAGGTGTGATATTTACACCGATCACAAGAGCCTCAAGTATATTTTCACTCAGAGTGAGCTGAACATGCGACAGAGAAGATGGCTAGAGTTGGTCAAGGATTATGACCTGGAGATTCACTATCATCCGGGCAAGGCCAATGTTGTGGCAGATGCTCTGAGTAGGAAGAGCTATGTTAACATGGCCGTGGCTTTTCAGATGCCTCAGGAGTTATGCGAGGAGTTTGAGCAGTTGAGTCTGGGTTTCTTGCATCACACCTCGGGTACGTCGTTCGAGGCGGAACCCACTCTAGAGGCCGAGATCAGGCAGCATCAGAAGGAAGACCAGAAGCTGCAGGAGATTCGTGAGTTGCTCAAAATTGGCAAGGCCCCTCATTTCAGGGAGGATGATCAGGGTACCTTGTGGTACAAGGGTCGTATATGTGTGCCGGATGTAGCAGATCTCAGGAGGTTGATTCTGAGTGAGGCCCATGATACAGCATATTCTATCCATCCAGGCAGCACGAAGATGTATTACGACCTGAAGGAACGATTCTGGTGGTCTGGAATGAAGCGTTCCGTTGCGGAGTACGTGGCTATCTGTGACACTTGTCAGCGTGTCAAGGCGGAGCATCAGAGGCCAGCAGGATTATTGCAGCCGTTGAAGATTCCAGAGTGGAAATGGGAGGAAATCACTATGGACTTCATTGTTGGCTTGCCTCGTACTCAGAAAGGGTACAACTCCATATGGGTAGTAGTGGACCGGTTGACGAAGGTTGCTCATTTTATTCCGGTGAACACTACTTACTCCGGTGCTAGACTCGCAGAGTTGTATATCTCCAGGATTGTCTGTCTGCATGGTGTTCCAAAGAAGATTATATCTGATCGAGGATCTCAGTTCACTTCACGGTTCTGGGAGCAGTTGCATGATTCGTTGGATACGAAGCTGCGTTTCAGTACTGCTTATCATCCTCAGACAGATGGGCAGACAGAGAGAACCAACCAAGTGTTGGAGGATATGCTTCGAGCCTGTGCTATTCAGTATGGTACCAGCTGGGATAAATGCCTGCCGTATGCAGAGTTTTCTTATAACAACAGTTATCAGGCCAGTCTGAAGAAGTCCCCGTTTGAGGCCCTGTATGGTCGAAAGTGCAGGACTCCGCTGTATTGGGATCAGATTGGTGAGAGGAAGGTGTTTGGTCCGGATATTGTTGAGGAGGCCGAACAGCTGGTACAGCAGGTGCGAGAGAATCTGAGGGTCGCTCAGACTCGTCAGAAGAGCTATGCGGATGTTCGTTTCCGAGATTTGACCTTTGCAGTGGGTGATCATGTATATCTGAAGGTCTCGCCGATGAGAGGAATCCGCAGGTTTAATGTAAGAGGGAAGCTAGCTCCTCGATACATTGGTCCGTTCCAGGTGTTGGAACGGAAAGGTGAGGTGGCATATCGGTTGGAATTACCGCTCAATCTCTCGGGAGTGCACGATGTGTTTCACGTGTCTCAGCTGAAGAAGTGCTTGAGAGTGCCAGAAGAGCAAGCACCGATAGAAGGGTTGGATGTGCAGGAGGATCTGACCTATGTCGAGCATCCGGTAAAGATTCTGGAGACATCTGAGAGAGTTACTAGAAACAAGAAGATCAAGATGTGCCGTGTTCAGTGGAGTCATCATACGGAGGATGAGGCTACTTGGGAGCGAGAAGACGAGCTGAGGAAGACTTACCCCGATCTCTTTGCTAGCTAGCCTATCCGAATCTCGGGACGAGATTCCTGTAAGGGGGGTAGGTTTGTAACACCCTCAGGTAATTTCCTTAAATTTTAATGAATTCATTTTGGGCTTAAATAAATTTTCCGGGATTTTCTCTAATTTATCTCGCATTTAAAGTAAATTATAACGCAAGAAAATAAAATTTATCATAGGATTAAAGTGTTTGTGCATTCATGCCGCAGCATTGTTTTATTTGTGTTGGGTGTATAGGTTTGAATTCAAATTGTATTTGAATTCAAATAGAATGGTTTGAATTAGTGAGTTAGAAAAACAAAAGAAGAAAAGGAAAGAGAACAAAGGTAGGCAGCCCAATCCAACAGCCAGCCCGACCCAGTTTCCCCTCTCCCTCTCTCCCTCACGGGCCCCCTCCCCAGGCCCATTTTTTTTCCCTCGGGCCCTCCCCTCTTCTCTCCTTTCCCTTCCGGGCTCCTCTCCTTCCCCCGCATGGGCCAAGCCGGCCCATTCCCTTTCCTCCCAACCCGAGCCAGCGCTCCTCCCTCCCACGCGAGCAGCCCACGGCCGTTCTCCCCTCTTCTCTTCCGCTGCCAGACCGGTCCCACCGGTCAGGTGTTTCTTTCCCCCCTCGCGACCTCCTCTGTTTTGCCCCGCCGGACTTTCCCCTTGGCCGCTGGCCGTGGCCCCTCCCCTCTGCGCCTCTGGGCCCTTTCCCGAGCCGCACGCCGAACCCGTTCCCCCACCCGGACCCTTCTAGAAACCCGGCCGCGATCGGATTAGATCGAGCCGTAACGGGACCGCGGGAAGCTCGGGGTCCGTTGCGTGTGACCCGCACGCCGAGGCCACCCTTCTTCCCCTTTCTTAGACCCGGCCGCTTCCTCACGTTCTCCCTCAGCCGCGTCTCTTTCCCCCACTCCTGTTCCCCGTGACCCTACGCCACTGCACCGCCCTCGGATTGGAGCCGCCGCCATCGACCGAGCCTCTGCGCTACCGCGACTCTTCCCCGACGCCTCGATCCCCGGCCTCCAACTGCCGTTGCAGTACCCCGGAGTGGTAAGGAACATGCCGCACTCGTTCCTGACTCCTCTCTCCCCCTCTGCGTGCGTGTTCCCCTTGACCCAGTGACCCCGAGCCGCCTCCGCCGCGGGGAGCACCGCCCCGAGCTCCAATCCGCCATGCTGATCGCCTAGATGGGTTACGCGTGCAGCCAGCGTTCTCCAGGACTTGATCTCGTCCTGGATGGAGGCCGGACGGCCGAGATCGGCCTAAGCCGGCGAGGCGCCGCCGCGGAGACGAGCTCCGGCGAGCAATCGCCGCCGGCCGAGCCCCAATTCTCACGGGCCGTCGGATCAATAGCCAGCGTCCCTGATTAGATCGTGGCCTCCTTTGATGCGAACCGTAAGATTCTGATCCGAGCGACACGTCCGCGCGTACCGGTTTGCCCCCGTTTTAAATCCGAGCCGCCTATCTCAGATCCGGCGCGCCGCATTAGATCTGAGAGAAGAGAGAGTCGGGAGCGTCGGATCTGGATCCGACGGTTGACAGTCGCGCGTACCCCTTCGGTTAATGGATCTAATCTCAGCCGCCCGCCTTAGATCTAACGGTCCAGATTAAAGCATACCCTTTCAGCCTTGTCTTTTTGCTAAAGAACCCCCGGGTTTTCCTGGAATCAACCCGCCGTCCACCCCTAGCTCAAAAGTATTTACTAGCAGGTCCTTTTCTTCTCGTTTAGGCCCCTGGCTTCTCTGGAAATTGAACCCGCAGTCCAGTCTAGGGTTTTTAGCGAGTTAGCCCTTGCGTCTAGGGTTTAATTAGGTTTTAGTCCCCGGGTTTTGCCCAGAAGCCCCTGGTTGCTCTGTTTTTCTTACAAATAAGCCCCTGGATCCTGTTTTGAGCGCAGTTTTCGCGTTTTAGCTCCGTTTTAGGTGTTCTTTATATCCACGCGATCGTTGTAACGCGTAGAATAGCCTTAGACTAGTTTTAAGTGCTGTTTCTATGTAATGTTGTACTGTTTTCTTATATTTTGTTATTGTTTGCATGTGTGTGCATGTGTGGCCCATGTATTGCTGTTACGATCGTGAATAGACGTCGAGCCACCGGAGCAGTACCAGGAGCAGCCGTCTTCCGAGCAGTTCGAGCAGCAGCCGGGAGAGTACGAGGAAGGCAAGTATAACATGAACCTCCTATCACTTTTAAATACAATTTCATACTGCATTTTAATTCTGTATGCCTATAAGGATTTCCTAGCCACCTTTATATCCTTACATATATCCTATGGGTTGCATTTTGGTTAGTTGTGCTAGGTTGCTGCGCTATAACAAATCTCGGCCCTTTGTAATTAATTTGATTAATGGTCTTATGCAACTTAATTCTGGAGCCGACCCTCTGTGCTGTGTGCTTGAGTGGTTTGTGCGTCCTTAAGAATATGCTTTTGTAGAAACATGGTTTAGGGGGCCAGCACAGTGCTTAGTGCTTGGTTGGCCACTCTCCATAAGGACCGGTTCATAGAGCGACAACCTGGGACAACCGCGCAACCACAAGACTGGTATGAGACGGTCTTGACTTACTAATTAGGTCATTTTGGTTCGGGAGTAACTTACCTGCGTGGGCAAGAGGGGTGGTAAGCTTCAATGGTCCCTGCTCCTCCGGCTTGGTCTGTGCTGTGTGTCTTGTACCCCCGGAGGTGGGCCCCGTCGTCGCTGATCCAGAATCCTTAGCGGTTACACCTTACCAACGTGATTCTTTGTAACGGTCTCGTAGTGTGCTTGCTAGCCATCTCACCTAAGGAAGTGTGATGAACAACTAGCGTAGCTCACGACTTGTGGGTAAAGTTGTGCAACCTCTCGAGAGTGTAAAACTGATATATCAGCTGTGCTCACAGTCATGAGCGGCCCAGATCCTCCGTCTGATTAGAGGGGTTATCAACCTTTGACGAGGGCGATTCCCCGGGTGGTTTTGGTTGGGTGGTTCTCAGTAGTTCTTAATTAATACCGATTAATTCTTATGCAATTTGGGTTATGGTAATTCATCTACTTGTAGTAATTAGCTTTAATAAAAATTTGCCAAGATTAAAAGCTAATGCAGTTGAGTCAGCTAACCTTAGAGCCTCATGCTCGTGTTATACTTGTTGAGTACTAGTTTGTACTCACACTTGCCTCTCTACTCTTCTGTTCTATTTTGGACATCTTCGACTGCTGCTCAGTGCCCGGCAACGTGGAGGACTACGTCAGCGGCTTCGACAACTTCTAGGTGTTTGTCTCCCAGTCGACGTCCCTGTGGCGCCCAGCTCTTCATGTATCTCTTTTACGCTTCCGCAACTCTTGGACCGATTCTTGATTCGGTTGTAATAAAATAATTCATTTATGATTCGTTTATGATTTATATTAATGTTATTCCTGACATGTGTTGTGATATCTTGATAATCTGTTGTATATATGCGTGACTTGATCCTGGCGCATATATGATTGCTCGATTTATGTTCTCATAAATCGGGTGTGACATTTTTTCTCTGGCGGCGGCGTGAGACCTGAAGGTACGGGAAGAACCCTAACTGACTGCGAGGTTAAATAACCAGTGGTCAGGCAGTGGTTTACTCTGCAAAAGGTGAAGCGTCGCACAAGGGGAATACTTGGAATACGAGCGGTTTTTTGGTGGATTTTTTGGGCAGTTATTTGATTAACCATTTTTTCACGGTTAATTGTCCCAAAAAAAGAGGTTTTTTGAATTTCGAGTTTAATTTCTGCCAATTACATCATCTTGAACTATATTTTCTCAACAGGGAACATTTTTGCCACAACTTTTGGGATCCTTTTTACCAAAATTTGAGAGATTTGGATTCAAGGCTCGGGGGCTGTGAGACACGTGGCATCGACTACTTATTTTTTGAAAGTACTCGAAGGATAATAAGAAAAGACTCAAGACTAGTTTGACCCTCAGCTTGATTCTTCGATTCAACCTAAGGCTCGGGGGCTACTCCATATGGAGTGCGATTATTCATCGCACCCCATACAAAAAAAAGAATTCGGGGCATGAGCACCTCATAGCTTCGATGCAGTCAGAAGAGTACTCGAAGAGAAATTTCAAGACGGAGCTTCGAAAGAAGTCGAGGACTGCTTCAGAAGTACTCGAAGAGCCTGCAGTACTCAGCTACGAAGAGCTCGGGGGCTTGTCAGACCCGGGGACACGGGGCTATGTACATCAAGGAGTCCATATTGGGCTAGGGGATAGGACGTGTCCTGTACCTTATTTATGTTGTATTCTACCCGCATGCGGAGTAGAACTAGTCGATACAGAAGGAAACTACTCAAGTTGTACTTGAGTACGGTTCCTGAGCTAGTATCAGGCTAGGATTCATGTAACCCTGTGCCCCCGGATATATAAGGGCGGGCAGGGACCCCCTCAAAACCAAGATCACCAGATCAACATCAAGGCAATACAAACCATCATACAGGACGTAGGGCATTATGCATATTGCGGCCTGAACCTGTCTAAATCTTGTGTTGTCTGCACCTTCGAGTTCCTGATCTCGGTGCATCCCAACCCAAAACCTACCACCTTGGGTATACCCCTCGGTGGGCAGCCGGATAAAACCCGACACTGATGTATGCTTAAAAGACTCTACCTTGCTTGAATAGTTATAGGTGCTTACCTAGAATGGTTAAAGGAACTAGAATCTGAAAGCTAAAATATAAAATAAGGACCTACTCTTTGTTGCTTTTCAGCAAAAGCTAAACCCAAAACTTTTGCAAGGCCTGCATGGTCTAGTTATGGGCTAAGTATACCCAATACCGGGTAAGTCTTGCTGAGTATTAGAATACTCAGCCTTGCTAGTTATATGTTTTTTAGGTAATGCCTTTGAAGACCCTACTCTTCCCCTGTCTTGGCTCTGTGCTCTTCCAGATGGTTGGTCCGTGGAATGGGATCCGTCCCCGGCTAACACTGATGATACCGAGTGATGTTGTGCCCGGGCTTAGCATGACATCCGTCTTGACGACGTGTTGTAAATCGTCGCATTTGTTTTCTGCTGCCAAGAACCTTAACTTTAACGGTTTGTAATAATTTTACTAAATGTGGAACTTAGTACAACTTTTGGAAACTCTTGTAATGTAATTCCCTGTGATGTAAAATCTGATGGTGACTGTATCTCTGGACTCACCTTCATGTGAGGTAACCTTATTCGATCCCGGAAGTTAGGTGGTTTCATCGGGACTCTACCCGACAGGCCAAGGGGTTACACCGTTTGAAGTACGTTGGAGCCCTTGAGAGAGGATTTGCGTATTTGAGCCGGTATAATTCAGGTTGGTTCTGCCACAATCAAGGATTATGATCTAGAGGTACATTATCATCCAGGCAAGGCCAATGTCATTGCAGATGCCCTTAGTTGCAAAGCACATTGTTCTTGCTTATTTGTCGAAGCTTTCAACGAAACTCTTTGTTGGGAAATGAGAAAGCTTAATCTAGAAATCATTCCCCAGGGTGACTTGAACCATCTTTCAGTTGAAGCCACGCTTAGGGATGACATTGTTCTAGCTCAGCAGCGTAGTAAGGGAATTAGAATCATTAAGCAAGAGATAACACAAGGAGAAGGGAAATATAAATGCTTCCAAGTGGATTCAGAAGGAGTATTATGGTTCAACGAACGTATCATTGTACCCAAGGACCATAAGCTCCGTAAACAGATATTGGACGAAGCCCACCTGTCCAAATTCTCTATGCACCCTGGCAGTATGAAGATGTACCAGGATCTAAAACAAAACTTTTGGTGGACTCGTATGAGGCGAGAAATTGCCAAGTATGTCTCAGAATGTGATATCTGCCAAAGAGTCAAAGCCAGTCATCTAAAGACTGTTGGTATCCTTCAACCTCTATCCATTCCCTCTTGGAAGTGGGAGGATATCAGTATGGATTTTATTGTTGGTCTGCCTAATACTTCTCTGAGACATGACTCTATTTGGGAAATCGTGGATCGATTAACCAAAACTGCACATTTCCTTCCCGTGCATACTACGTATATTGCCAAAAAGTATGCCGAGATCTATTTGGATCAAATCGTTCATCTTCATGGGATACCTAAGATGATCATTTCTAATCGTGGAGCACAATTTATTGCTCGGTTCTAGGAGCAACTCCAAGATGCTCTTGGAACTAAGTTAATTCGAAGCTCTGCATATCATCCTCAAACGGATGGACAAACTGAACGAGTAAATTAGATTCTGGAAGATATGCTTAGAGCCTGTGTCCTTCAGTACGACAAGAATTGGAATAAATGCTTGACACTGACAGAATTCTCTTACAACAATAGCTATCAGACCAGTCTCAAAATGGCCCCGTTCGAAGCATTATACGGTCACCGCTACCGAAATCCTTTAAGTTGATCACAAACCGGCGAACGTAAAATCTTTGGACCCGATCTAGTCATTGAAGCAGAAGACAAAGTAAAGATTATGCAGATGAATCTGAAGGCAGCCCAATCTCGACAGAAAAGCTACGCTGATATACGAAGAAGATCCTTACAGTTTCAAATCGGAGACTTCGTATATCTTCGAGTCTCTCCTACCCGAGGTGTTCAAAGGTTCGGCGTAAAAGGGAAACTTGCTCCTTGATACATCGGACCTTTTGAAATCCTTGAAATTTGTGGACCCGTAGCTTACCGTCTTCAACTTCCTTCTCAGTTAGCAGCCATCCATAATATCTTCCATGTGTCCCAACTTAGGAAGTGTGTTAAGCTTCCTACCGAAATCATCGATTCCCAAGCCATCGAAATCGAACCTGATTTGACATATATACAGGACATCCACTCAAAGTGTTAGACACCAAAGAAAGAAGCACTAGGAGAGAAACCATTAGGATGTTCAAAATTCAATGGAATCATCACACTGAAGAAGAAGCGACCTGGGAAACCGAATCTTATCTTCAGCATAAATTTCCGGATTTCTTCCAAGCCAACTTCCGAAATTAGTCATCCAAATTCCTCTGTTCCGGAATCTCGGGGCGAGATTCTTTTTAGAGGGGAAGGTTGTGACATTCAGGTAATTAGAAAACATGGATACTAGGTTTTAGTATGATATATGTATGCTTATTATGGTATATGTGGGTAGTATGAAAAGGCTAGGGGTATATCTGTAATTTCTATAAAATATAGGCTCTTAAGTGTTATTTGGGTGAATTGGAAGATAGCACTAGAACCTAGGAGAAAAATAAGACCAAGTGCTAAATTTGTATCTTTATAGGAAGGAAGGTGTAAAAGATGGGTTAAATCTTAAGAAAAATGGGTTTGTGGTGTAAAGATAGGGACCTATGTGTGATTAAAACAAAAACCATAGGGTTTTTATGTGAAATAATTGATGTGTAAAAGTAACTCTTATGTTTACTTGAGGGCTAATATGTAAGAGTACAAGTCATCATGACCTTCCATGAACTTTTGCGAATGTGTTTAAAATTTGATCAAATTCACTTTGGTAAGGACCAAGGTAATTCAAATTTCACCTTTATTCAAAACCTATCTTGTAAAGCTGCAAACTTTGAGCTTTTGAACTTGAGCCCTAAAGTATTTTTGTAGAGCTTGAAAAACTCTACAACTTTGATTTTGGGCACTTTTTCATTTAAGCTTTAGATCAATGGGGAATTTTACTTTACAGAGAAGTCCTTGGATCTTTTCAATTTTACACATGAGTCCTTGGATGTTCCCCCTCCCATCTTCTTCCTCTGAGCCCCTTCTGCCCTCTGCTCCCCTGCGCTGCTTCCTTCTGCCGCCGGTGCGCCTCCCCTCGGCCGCCGCCGTGCAGGGCGCCGCCATCCACCTCCTGCTCTCCCTCTCCACGCGTCGCCTTATCCCTCCTCCCACCACCGCATTACCCTCGCTGGCTGGCCCTCGCTCCTCCACGTCGGGCAGACACTCCTGAGCGACTGCCACGCAATTCCAATGAGCTTCCGTCGCCGCCCTTGCTTCCCTCTTCAATTCCTTGTGCCCAGAGATGTGTGAAGCCATCCACCAATCATTCCTCCACTTCCCAAGCAGACCTCGCATCTATCCTCGCCGGATTTTGGCGTTGTGCTTTGGTTCCGAGCGCCGCCGTCGACCTGCTCTGGTGGGCAGCCTTCTCCCAGCCCTTTGGGTCCGTTCTGGGTAGCTTAGGGGGATAAGGGCGAGTTTTAGATCGTGGTTGAGCCGGTTTAGCGCTTGCTCCATGCCTTGGACGGCCGGAACGCGCGCTGCCGCCATGGCCGAGCTGTGGCCATGGGGCGCCGCCATCGAGCCGTGAGCTCCGGCTGTCCCGAGGCGTGGCTAGGGTTGGGGCATGCTCAGGGAGCGATGGTGGTGCTCCCTAGCCATCTGTTTGGGGGACCTATGGCCCTGGCGTCGCCGGCCATCATGGCCGGGCCTTGTCTCGTCGCCGGCCGCGGCGTTCCGGGTCAGCAAGGGAAATGGGGTGGAGGTAGAGGAGCCCCTGCGTGGATCCGCGCGCGGGATTGCCATGAGGCCGGGCTCCATCTCGGGCAGGGTCGCTGGCGGGAGCAGGCCGCCGCTTCTGCCTCAGCGTTCGGCCCGTGGCCATGGGGCCGAGGGGGAGAAGAAGCAGAGGAGGCCCCACCTGTAAGAAGAGAGCAGAGAGGGAGGGGTGGAAGTTTAAAGGAGAAAGAAGTTCGGGGGGGGGGTTCTGCAAATAGCTCTAATTAGGTTTCTTTCAAAGGGCTGAAACATGTTTAACTCAGTATAATTTGTAGAAAAATCCAAAAATTGCAAAACTAGTTTTGTTGGAAACTAAATTTCAAACCCTACAACTTTTATTAATGAAATTTAGTATGAAACTAAATACTTTTGTGTCTATTTTGAATCTAAAGTTGAGAGGTATTTTTGTGTGTAACTTCTACACCTTAACTTTGTTTCTTATGATTTTTAGTATGTAACTTCAATTGGCTATGTGTAACCTTGTGCCAAAGTTTCAAACTTAGCTTTGTTTTGTAGCTCAACTTCTTTTGAAGTTAGGGCAATTCAAATTTTGAAATAAAATGAAATTAGTGAAACATGTTCCTTAAGCTTAGTTAATTAGATCTTTTCCCATAACCTAATGTGTTGATGATTAGTATATAAGTAAATTTTCAAAACTTTATGATCCTAGTTACCTAAGTTTTGAATTTTAACTTGGAATTTGAATTCAAATGCAAATGTTATGGTTCCTGTTTGCAATCAATCCAGTACGATGATCATGACTCTTTTATAAATAGTAATTCAAGTCTAAACCCCTGTGTTTCATGAATTCATGTGTGTTGACTTGGTTGAATTGCAACTTTGCTATGACGTAAGATCTTAAATTCAAATCTCATTTTACTTAAATTATTGCATATCATATAGAATCAACGACGCTCGACGACGGAGATTACGAGTTGGTCTTAGGGCAAGACCAAGGGTTTTCTGAAGACTCAACACAAGTCGTCGAGGAACTAACTGAAGCCCCGAACCAAAGTTCGGAAGCCTCTGACACTCCTGCCCCCAACCCCACTCAAGAAGGCAAGCCCCGATGCATACCCCAGTAATTCAATGTATTACAATTCCATTATTATATTATATATCTTGCATTACATCTAGGAGTTGAAATGAAACCCTAGTTGCATAAGATCTTAGGAATCCAATGTATTGTACCCGAGTCCTTATCGCTTAGATGCTCTGCTAAGTAGGACCGGTAAAAGTCGGGTGATTTCCTGTCACTCGCGCGATATAGGGGTTGCTTGTTTACAATTCTGCAACCACTATAAGGATGATGGACAGGGTCATGTGCTATATCATGACCTAAAGGTTACCCTGTCTGTTTTGATAAAAGTGTTAAGGTCGAAATGTGTGGTAGTGGTGGCTAAGCATTTGAAAGTACTAGCCACATGCCGCGAAATATGGTAAGCGGTAAGCCTAGTAACCAATCGGCCCGGCAAGTGGACATACCTCCCACCACTCGTAATTTGGTTTTTCTCACGCACCGACGTGTGGGAGTACGTTCTGCAAGGCAGACAGGAATACGGGATCATGTAGTCACGCTACAGACGTATGTCCTGCACAATTGGTGTGCGTACGGTCCTACAGTCGCTTGTGGTGGACCTGCTCCACGACCCGGAATGAAAGGCAAACGGTTGCTTCGGAACGATCTTTGGATGTTCCAAGCGTGTGTGTTAGGTTTACCTTGCAAGGTTGAAATTCAATTCAGGAATCGTCCGTTTCTCGCGGAGATTGAGACTGCTTATCCCTTTTACCACATCGAGTAAAAAGTGTAATTATTGATGGAATAATCTTGATGGATGATAATATCTATCTTGCTTGCTTAGTATAGGCGCTTACCTAGAATGGCTAATCAAGCTAGAATCTGAAAGCTAAGGATTTGTAATTAATTTGAAACTTAACAAGATTTCCAAATTTTACATAAATCCTATTTTAAAACTACACTACATATATATCCTATGTGTAGTTTCACCTACATTTGCGATTTAAACACAAGTTTTTGACTTTTGCAAAACAACCCTCATACTTTTAAATTCTACCCTTCATGCTTACCCATTTAACACTAAAGTACTTCTATTAAAATATAATTATATAAACAACCCTTTTCCCTTAGCATTTAAATTTTCAAACACACTTTTACCACATTTTGCACACAACTTCGTACTAAAATCTAGGGTGTGACAATGCTAAATATCTGAGTGTCATAGGATAGGGAATCGGGATGGAGAGCGGGTTGGGTGTTGTTAGGGTTTCAGCTGGACCAATGGATTGAATTGGGAGATATAGGCTAGATGACTACTATTTTGGGCTTTAGCCTTGTGCTTGTTTTTGCTCGAGCTGGCTCAATAAAATACCAAGCTAAAACCTTGGCTTGGCTTGGCTCTGTGTAACATTCAGGTACTTAGGAATAAAATACACTAAATTCTAGTATAATGTGTGCATGTTTGATCTTGTGTATGTGCTAAAATTTAAATACAAAGGCAAAAGGATATTTTTTATATATTCTGGAAAATTTAGGTCCTTTAGTGTTAAATGGGTGAGAATGGGAGGTAAAATCCAAATATATGAAGGTTGTTTTGCAAAAGTCAAGAACTTGCTTTTAAATCGCAAATATAGATGAAACTACACATAGGATGCAAGTGTAGTGTAGTTTTTAAATAGGATTTAATTAAAGTTTAAAATTTAGCCAAGTTTCAAAGTATATTAAAATCCTTAGCTCTTTTACAACTGAAACTTAAAGCAAAGTTCTAGATCTTGTTGAACCCTACACTTTTGCTTTTGGACACATTTTCATTTGAGCTGTGGTTTGAAAGTTATCTAGGTTTTACAGTGGAGTCCCTACACTTTCGGGAAATTGCAAACAGGTCACCTTCGTCTACCTCTAGCCTCGGCTCCTCTATCTCTCTGCGCCCGACGCGCCGCCGCCCTCGCCGGCCATGTGCCCCGCACCGGCTGCCCCCGCGCCGCTCTAAGCCGTGCCACGTGCCGCCCCATCACCCGCGCCGCCACTTCCCCGGCCCGCGCTGGCCTGCTCCTGCCTCTCCACGTCGCGCCGCCGCTGCCCGAGCCGCCACGCCTCCCGCCGGCTTGCCAGCTCCTGCTCCCGGGCAACCATGCCTTCTTCTAGGCCTTAAGCACGTCCTGGAGCTTCCCACGGACTCCTTCTTACGCTCACACCAGTGCATTTCCACTGAATTTCCCTTTCCCGACCATGACACCCTGCCGGAGCGCCACCGCAGCCTCTGGCCGCCGTCGTCAGCCGCCCACGCCACTTCCCATCCCTGGTCCAGTGCTCCTAGAGCACAGCCGTGACTCCCTGCAGCTCACTAACCCATCCAATTTCTTTTTCCCACACCCGAGCGTCGTCCCCCACAGCACCGGCGAGCTTAAGCTCCGCCGCCGCTCGGCCTCGCCGTTGACCCGACGCTACACCACCCCTCAGCCCCAGCCAAGGGCACCAGCAGCACTACATCATCCCGTGGAAGCTTTCTAGCTACTCCTCCACCACCCCCCGGCACCCCAGCCACCAGAACACCGCCTCCGCCCTCGGAGCTCCGCCGCCCGCTCGGCTTCGCCGTCGATACGTCGCCACAGCCCTTCTCTGCCTCAACCCCGGCCACCCCCGAGACCGCCGTGAACTCCTGAACATTTCCCCTCACTTGCCCCTCGCTGCCGATGAGCCCCCTCACTGGATTTGGTCGCCGTCGATCTGCCCCTCTGTAAAACCCGACCAAGGGTCTATTTGTAACAATTCAAATCAGTAGCAAATCAGTACCCCTCTCTAATTCAAATTAGCCCATTTGTAAAATCCATAGGAATTTGTAGAAAAATCCAAAAATAGCCAAACCAATTTTGTTATACTCCTGAAGTTTAGCTCTACAACTTTGATTAATAGAGTATGGTTTGAAACCCAATTCTTGTTAAGTTATTTTAAAGTCAAGCAAAAGAGTGTATTGTGTGTAACTTTTGCATGTTAATTTTGTTACCTGTGAATTTTGGTGAGTAGCTTGTTTAAGGTATAAGTGATCTTGTGTGAAAAATTCACCTATAATACTACACTCTATCTTAAGTTAATTTAAACTTATGCAAATCAAGCTTGAAAGAGTTTAAATTTAATAAAGCCTGTTGTTAAGGTTTTTATACATAGATCTTTTTACCATGTGATGATCTACAATAGTGTAGTCCATGGTGAATATTTTAGGAATTTACAACACTGGTTTACTTAAGGTTTGTATTTGAATTTGAAATTTGAACTTAATTCAACTACTATAGCTTTTATTTTCAGAAAATTATGAAAAATTCGTAGTAAGCTTATCCACTAGGAATAAACTTATCCACAAAAATTCAAGGCCATAGCCTTTATGAATTTCAAATTAAAAATCAAACTTGTTAACCTAATTCAATTAATTCAACTAATTAGGGTAATTGAATTAGGATACCAATAATAAGTTTATATTTAAACCTCTTGCTTTATAAATGTATGTCTATTATTCTGTTGGATTGCAACTTTATCATGAAATAAAACCCTTAACTCGAGAACCATCTAAATCAAATCCTTGCATATCATGTAGAATCAACGACACTCGACGACGGAGACTACGAGCTAGTCCCGGAACAAGAGCAAGGGTTTTCTGATGACCCAGTGAGGGTCGTCGAGACTCTAACTAAAGCTCCAAACCAAAGTTCGGAAATCCTTGACACTCCTGCCCCCAGCCCCGCTCAAGAAGGCAAGCCCCGGTGCATAACCCAGTATTTCAAATTACTACATTTATGCAATTCTATATGTATATATTATATCTTGCATTAAGTCTAGGAGTTGAAATGGAACCCTAGATGCATTGATACTAGGAACCTATGTATTGTGCCTGAGTCCTTATCGGATAGATGCTTTGCTAATAGGACCGGCAGAAGTCGGGTGATTTCCTGTCAGTCGCGCGATATAGGAGTTGAATGTTTACTATTCTGCAATCACTATAAGGATCATGGACGGGGTCATGTGCAGTATCATGACTCGGAAGGTTATCCCGTCTGTGTTGATAAAAGTTGATAAGGTCGTAGTGTGTGGTAGTGGTGGCTAAGCGTTTGAAAGTACTAGCCAAATGCCGCGAAATATGGTAAAGCGGTAAGCCTAGTAACCAATCGACTCGAGGAGTGGACATATCTCCCACCACTCGTAATTTGGTTTTTCTCACGCACCGACGTGCGGGAGTACGTTCCGCGCAGTGGACAGGAGTACGGTCATGTAGTCGTGTTGCAGACGTATGTCCTGCACAATTGGTGTGTGTACGGTCCTACAGTCGCTTGTGGTGGCCCTGTTCCACGAGTCGGAATGAAAGGCAAACGGTTGCTTCGGAACTATCATTGGATGTTCCAAGCGTGTGAGTTAGGTTTGCCTTGCAAGGTTTGGAAATTCGATTCAGAATCGTCCGTTTCTCGCGGAGATTGAGGCTGCTTATTCCTTCTGCCACATAGAGTAAGAACAGTAACCATTATGGAATAATCTGGATGGATGCTAATCCCTACCTTGTTTGTCTAGTATAGGTGCTAACCTAGAATGATTAATGAAACTAGAATCTGACAGCTAAAATATGAAAATTAGCTCATACTCTTTGTTGCTTTTCAACTGAAATTAAACCCAGAACCATTTCAAGCCTTAATAAGTTTAGTTACATAGCTAAGTATACCATGAAGCGGTTAACCCTTGCTGAGTATTAGTATACTCAGTCTTGCTAGTGAATTTTTCATGTATGACCTTTTCAGAACCCCATGGATAGTCCTACATGGCCAACCTCTGTTCCGTTTGGCTGGTCCGTGTAGTGGGATCCGTCCCCGACTGGCAGTGACCCTCCGGAATGATACCAAGTTTCGGGCTGAACATGGTGTCAACCTTCGCGACATAGTAGTCGTGTGTTAATTTCTTCCGCTGTGAGTCTACACAAGCTTGCATAGCTTGTGGTTTTTCAAACAATGTTTGTATAAGTATACTTAACTTTGAAACATTTGTAATGATGTTTAATATTCTGTGAATTAAAAGTTGGTGAGCTGTTGTGCGATTGTAAACTCGCCTTCGTGCGAGGTAAATCTACTTCGATCCTGTTGAACCGTGGTTGCATCGGGTGGAGACCCGACAGACCAATGGGTTGTTCCGTTTGAAGTGCGTTGAGATAGTATCGGCTGTATAGTGATGACTAGCGCACTTGAGCCGGAATAATTCAGGTGGTTCGTATCAGAGCTATAGGTTTACTCTTACAACTGCAGTAGCTCTTAACAGGTGAGCCGAGGCGTGTGCTGCTACATAGCGCCGCGCGTGGCGTGATGATGGCCTGTAACAGGTGAGCCGAGGCGTGTGCTGCTACTGTGCGCGCGGAGGCAACGGCACGGCGGGATAGCTCTACTCCTTTGCCTGACAAGATCTCACCCAACAGTGGTAACACAGCTCCACAGTTGGGTAACACTGACAGCGGTCACTGTGCAGACAAGGCTGCACACGGCTATATCCAGGCTGTAGATATGCACATCAACTTCTCAATAAAGAAGACTACGGAGAGGAGCTGGAGATGAAGATCTCCATATCTCTCATAGAACAGGCTCCTATTGGCCGGGCCCACCTATCGGGGCCCCGCATAGTGTAAGCGCTCCCCTTGAACTATAAAAGGGAAAGTGCACTTGTTAGAAGACAAGGTTCACAGGGCTCACAAACAGGCTTCGACAACCAATACAACTTCTAAGTGGACGTAGGGTGTTACGCTCCGCGGCCCGAACCACTCTAAATCCTTGTGCCTTTCCTGCGTCCATCCGCACATCGATCGAGTGCCCCTAAGTCTCCTCCAAACCCATCCTTAACTAGGATTAGGCGGGTGCATTCCGCCACCCGGCTGGAGATTTCCTCCAACATTTGGCGCGCCAGGTAGGGGTTTAGGTTTGGTTTGCGCTCGGTCGACCCTCAAGACCGCAATGGCGCAGGAAGATGGTCACCACGACCTCCAGTTGGGGGAGGAAGTGGCGTCCACGACACCACATGTTTCCCGTTGTCCAACATCCAGGGTGGCGCGGGCAGCACCGTAGCATGCTGCGGCGCGGGCCTCCGTGGCCCAATCGGTGCCCGCACCGAATGGGCCGCTCATTGCAGCCAGGGAGTTGCTTCGCAACCCCCCTGGTGAAGCGGCCTTGCCCGACGCCCAGAGGCAAGGGCGTGACAACGTCAACCGCCTCCTCAACCTGGCATAGGCTTCCCCATGTTCAGCGGGGGGTCTGCCTCCAGGCAACGCCGTCGTCAGGGCGGCGCATCCGGTTCTGTGCACTCACCATCAGTGAGGAGTGCACGAACCGAGGACCTCCAGGCGGAGCTCAACCGCAGACGTGCGGGAGAGGACGCCTGTGTCTCTATCAAGCGGGCACGTGGTCGCCGGCTCAGTATCGAGGGTTGCGACCTCGATGCCAAATTCGCTGCGGTGGTTCCAGCCCCGCAGGGACCTGTCCAGGCATCGGTGTCCGGGGTGGGCTGCGCCGCGCTCGTAGATCACCTTCGCGCCGTCGCCTGGCCGTCCAAGTTTCGGCCACACCTGCCGGAAAAGTATGATGGGTCCTCTAACCCGTCAGAATTCCTGCAGGTCTACATCACCGCCATCACGGCGGTTGGAGGTAACGACGCCTTCATGGCAAGTTACTTTCATGTAGCCTTGACTGGGCCAGCCCGGACCTGGCTCATGAACCTTACTCCGGGATCCATCCGATCCTGGGGGGAGTTGTGCGCACAGTTCACGGCAAACTTTGCCAGTGCGTATCAGCAGCAAGGTGTGGAGGCCCACCTCCACGCCGTGAGGCAGCAACCCGGAGAAACCCTCCGGGCCTTCATCTCCCGCTTCACTAAGGTACGTGGAATGATACCGCGTATCTCCGACGCATCTATTATCACGGCTTTCCGACAGGGGGTCCGTGATGAGAAGATGCTGGAGAAGCTGACGACCCACCAGGTGGAAACCATCACCACCTTGTTCGCTTTGGTGGACAAATGCGCCAGGGCAGCAGAAGGCCGTGCTTGGCACTCTGCAACCCAGGCAGGTCCCGCTCAAACGAGTGGGCCTAGTGTCGCTACCCCTGGCAGCGGCAAGAAGAAGAACAAGAAGAGCCGTGGCTTTCACAAGTCACGGATCGGGGGTCCGGCCGTTGCTGCAGCAACGACCGGGGGCCAGAACCCCCACGGCAAGCGCCCACGGCAACAGCGCACCGACCCCGGGTTGTGCCCTGTTCACCGTGGGACTCGCCACAGTGCCACCGAGTGCCGCAAGATCCAGAAGCTCGTGGAGCGCCTCAGCAAGAGGCGCGACCAAGCCTCAAGGGAAAGCTCCTCCCCTTCGCAGCGGTCCGACAAGGAGAAGGTCTCCGATGCTGATGCGGCCACAGCGGAGAAGGAGTTGGGGTATCAAACCCCCAACAAGGACCTTAAGGGTCTCTTCCACCAGTCCGACTCCGAGTCCAGTGGTGACGAGCACTGCAAGAAGCTGTACGTGATGTACGGCGGCAGTTCAGAGCTCATCTCCCGGCGGGACGTCAAGACCCTTCGTTGAGAGGTCCTCTCAGTGAAGCCGACTGTGACACTCAGGTAATTAGCTAGGTTATATCTTAGATTTTAAGCATGCTTGTATGTTCAAAGTTTGGCAAAAATATACTTTATGTACGCAATGTTATGAAAGAAAGGACGTTTATGCAATTAATATTAACTAAAGGCCCTTTTATGCAAAATGGATGGAGATGAGGGAAAAGATTAAAAGCATAAGGGTTATTTTGCAAAAAGTAGTATCTGTGGTCAAATTGTAAAAATATATGTGAAATTACCATAGGATGTATGTGCAAAAGTAATTTTACTTAGGGATTTACATAAAACATGAAATTATTACTAAGTTCATTTTAACTCAAAAACTATTGCTCAACTGTAGATGAACCTTAAAGAGAAGTTGTAGGGTTTGAAAAACCATGCACTTTTGATTTTTGGACCATCTCCATTTGAGCATTGGTTTAAAGGTTACAAGCCCTTTACAGTATAGCCCCTGCCTTTCTCTGAAATCACAGTTTAGTCCACAAGTCAGTTCACCTCCCCTTCTTCCTCCCTGCGTTCTGCCCCCCCCCTGCTCTGCTTCCTCTGTTTCTTCTGTCGCCGGATTTATGGGCCGCACTGGCTCACCGCCGGCCAGCTCCCCTGCCCTTCCCCATCCACGCGTCGACTCTTGCTTGGCCACCGCTCTACCCCTCCCCTTTGCTGGCGTCCTGGCCGCGCGCCACGGCGCCTGCGGCACTGCCGCACCGCCGCCGGCGCCACTCCTGCCGCCGCCGCAAAACCCTGCGGCCGGCCTTATCCCCTCCCCTCCCTCCTGCTCTACGACACTAGCAGCTCACCGTCGATCCGCTTGCCTATAAATTGACGCCCCCGACCTCCCCCGCGCGCGTGTCAGTACCTCGCCGCTCCTCCATTGCCGCCGTGAGCTCGGGCCACCGTGGGACTTCTCCTTCCGCCCTTTCCCTCCTCAAATTGACTGTACCGTGAGCTTCCTCGTGCCCTATAGAACCTCCCCAGCCAGTTCTCTTCCACCTCCGCCCACCGGAAGCCACCCGCCGCCGTGCGCCTCCGGCCACCGGCTCGGCCCACCGCGGGTAGCCCTCCTCCGACCGCCTTGACCCCCTCCGAGACCGCCCACAGGTAGCCCTAGGTCCCCTCGTGCTCCCCCTCTCTTTTCCCCTCACCGCCGGCGACCTCACCGGACGGAATCTGGCCGGGCAGGAGCTTCCCCACCGCCGGCCATGGTTTGGGTTTAATTGCGTGGAGTACTTTCTTTCCAGGGGGCTAGATGTTAAATGCAGGGACTAATGTATAAAGGAAATCTGTTATTTCATGTGAGGGTCTATTCTGTCTTGTAAAATTCATAACAATCCACAGAAAAATCTAAAAATAGTGAAACAAATTTTGTTAGAAAGTAGATTTCAAACTCTATGACTTTTATTAATAGAGTTTAGTGTGAAACAAAATACTTTTGCCTTTATTAAACATCTAAAATTAAGGGGTAATACACATGTGATCTTGTCATTTCATGCTCTTTTGTTTATCTTTAAGTTTAGCATGATATTCTTTAAGCCCTAAATGACCTTGTGCAATTTCAAACTCCACATTTAATTTAAACTTAACATCTTTAATTTGAGCTTTCAAATTTAAAATAAACCTAATGTAGAACCTCTTCTAATTGGAATTTTAGTAATCACTAATGTAATGTTTTATGATGCTAATATATAATTAAGTTTCTATGATCTTTTATTTAAAGTTTTGAAATCAAATTTTAGTTTATTTCAAATTTAACCCAAAGGCTTAATTTATATTACAATAAACTTTTACCATATCTTATAAATGGTGTTTCAAATCTAAACCCTCTTTATTCTATACATGTTTGTGTGCTAATTGGATGTGATATAATATTTGAATTTTAAATTTAAAATTCACCTTATTAATGTATTGCATTTCATATAGAATCAACGACACTCGACGACGGGGACTACGAATTGGTCTTAGGACAAGACCAAGGTTTTTCAGAAGATCCAGCACACGTCGTCGAAGGACTAACTGAAGTTCCGAACCCGAGTTCGGAAATCTCTGACTCTCCTGCCCCTACCCCTACTCCCGAAGGCAAGCCCCGGACATATCCCACTACTTTATTTACACTGTAATCTATATCTAGCTATATTATACTTTGCATTAGGTCTAGGAGTTGAGATGAAACCCTAGATGCATAAATTCTAAGAATCCAATGTAATGCTCCCGAGTCCTTAACGGATAGATGCTTCGCTAATAGGACCGGTAGAAGTCGGGTGATTTCCTGTCACTCGCGCGATATAGGAGTTGCATGTTTACATTTCTGCAACCACTATAAGGATGACGGACAGGGTCATGTGTTGTATCATGACCTGAGGTTTTACCCTGTCTGTTTTGATAAAAGTCTTAAGGTCGATCTGTGTGGTAGTGGTGGCTAAGTTTTTGAAAGTACTAGCCACATGCCGCGAAATATGGTAAGCGGTAAGCCTAGTACCCGATTGGCCCGGCAAATGGACGCGCTCCCACCACTCGACTTTTATTTTATGTTTACACGCACCGACGTGTGGGAGTACGTTCTGCAAGGCAGACAGGAATACGGGTTTTGTAGTCGCGCTACAGACGTATGTCCTGTACACATTGGGTGTGCGTACGGTCCTGCAGTCGCTTGTGGTGGCCCCGATCCATAACCCGGAATATGAGGGAAACGGTTGCTTCGGAATGCCCTGTTGGTATTCCAAGCGTGTGAGTTAGGTTTACCTTGCAAGGTTAAATTCGATTCGAATCGTCCGCCTCTCACGATGCTTGAGACTGCTTATCCCTTTTACCACATTGAGTAATAAGTGTAATTGTTGATGAGATAATCCTGATGGATGATAATCACTACCTTGCTTGTTTAGTGTAGGTGCTAACCTAGAATGGCTAACCAAGTTAGAATCTGAAAGCTAAAATTTGAAAGTAGTTCATACTCTTTGTTGCTTTTCAGCTGAAAATAAACCTAGAGCCTTTACAATAACTTCATGAGTCTAGTTATGGGCTAAGTATACCCAAACCCGGGTAAGCCTTGCTGAGTATTAGAATACTCAGCCTTGCTAATGTCTGTTTCAGGTCTAACCTACGAGAATCCCACGGACAGCTTTGAGTGGCCTACGTCCGTTCCATTTGGCTGGTCCGTGGAGTGGGACCCGTCCCCGGCCGGCACTGACCCTCCGGAGTAACACCAAGCCCCGGGCTAAGCTTGGTGTCTACCTTCGCGACGCCGGTAGTCGCGTAAAACTTTTTCTTCCGCTGTGAGTTGGACAAGCTGTTATGCTTGTCAGTTGAACATGGTTATGTATAAGTTTACCTGTCTTTGAAACTCGTTTGTAATAATGTATATATGGTTGTAAAATTAAAAGTTGATGAGCTAATCTGTGATGTGAACTCGCCTTCGTGCGAGATAAACCTGCTTCGATCCTGCTGAACCGTGGTTGTATCGGGCGGAGACCCGACAGACCAAAGGATTGTTCCGTTTGAAGTGCGTTAAGCTGATTGCGGATCGTACGGCGGTCATTAACGCACTTGAGCCGGAATAATTCGACCGGTTCTGCCACAGCTGGTATCAGAGCTGTAGGTTTATCTTTACACCCAGAATAGCTCTTAAAAGGTGTTTTCTGGATAAAAGTTTGCCAACAAATGAGTTTACAAAAATACGTTGGATTCGTTAAGGTTGTACTTAGAACGTAAAGCCCTAAGGGTTTATATGGGAAAGTATCAGGTGGCTAATGGTATCTATATATGTATAGATAGATCTGACTTGCAGCACTACTTTTTGTCAAAACTTAAATTCCTGCATAATCCAACCTTACTTCCTGTAACGACATCTACGTACGGAGGTAAGAAGG
The DNA here is from genome assembly GCF_002211085.1 of Panicum hallii. NCBI lineage: Eukaryota > Viridiplantae > Streptophyta > Magnoliopsida > Poales > Poaceae > Panicum > Panicum hallii. Next base: position 63,314 of record NW_020356302.1, read on the forward strand.
TAAGGATCCTCAGCCAACTGAGGGAGCTTGGCCTTCCCGTCGGTGATGCGAACCGAACGCTGTTTCTCAAGCAGTGGCCTACTTGAGATGCTGCCAATATACCAACTTAGGTTGATTATATTGGGAGTATATGGTTCGGCGCAGGGTATGGCGATCGCTGTTCATACCCCCGCATATTGCGGTACCCCCCCGTGAATACGTTGTTTCGATAACGTATGTTAACGTTGTCTGTACGGCGGTAATTGTACAGATGCTGTTTCTATAGTGAACAGTAATGTTTGGGGACGCTTTCATGTCGTGCTGCCATGAAAGGTTCACGAGATATATATATCTGTGTTTTCTTCTGCAGGTACACTAACCACGTTCACGCTATTAGGACGCGTAGGGTTTACCGACTAGTTATATATAGTGAGAGACGTATGGTTATGCCACCGAAATTGACTACGTAAGTCCGAAAATATTCGGCAGTTGTTTTGGTTGTGAGGGCGAGAAGCGCGTGCATACATCTTTTCTCAATGAAAGAATTTTATACATCATAGATATGCCATTTGTTTTTGGAATGGGGTAATGAAGAATTAAGGATAGCTTTAAGTTGGGTATCTTATATGGGGTCTTAGTTTTCCATCTGATTTCCAGCCTTTGCTGTTATCAAATTGGTTATCTTGATCTGTTTATCTTGTATTCTCCTAACAAGATAACAAGTTTTACCATTTGCATCCTGGTCGCAGATGGCAGCACCTTCCAATGTTTTCTGGGATCCGGAAGGGCATCTCCACACCAATGCCCTTCACTGGGAGGGTTTTCCCCGCTTGCTATGGGAATCTTTGCAGGCTTTCCATTATACAGAACCCCCGCAGTACGATGCTGTTGAACATGTGGAAGACGGAATCCACAGGGCTCATGTCAGGATGAGTATACCTCAGCATCCCTTCCGTTCACAATGGCAGCCCATTGAGGTCAGCACGACGGGCTACAGGATTATGGACACCATTGAAGCAGCGGCCCTAGAAGCCATTTATGCCTTTTGCAGTCAACACCCCGAGGAAGTTGTAGGACAACCTATAGGTTTGTTCGCCACAACAGATCCTAGTGAAGTGGAGCGAGACCTCAGAATAATTCCTGAAAGTCATAGGTTGGAAGGTCCACCAGGAGAAGTAGTGCAAGGAATGAGGCGTTACACGGGCGTGCAATACCACTATCACATGCTGCTACGCCGTGAGATAAGCCATCTGATTACTGCTGCGCGAAGTTTCCACGGGGACGCTGCCAGATACTTCACCCAGGCAGACCAACTTCAAGCAGTGGTAATTGAGAAGAACGGAATAATCGCTACTCAAAACGAGACCATCCATCATCGTGAAGATCAGATCAACGAGAGTGATCACATAATCACTCAGCGGGATACTGTTATTGAATTTCTACAGGCACAAGTTCAAGATCTGATCCTTGCAGTGGATGATGCTCAAGCTCAGATTGAAGAATTGCAGCAGCCCCGATTCCACCTGTTGCACCTGCAACACCTGAAGCTGAAGAAGAAGATCCAGAGGAGATTGAAGGAGTCTCCGAGCTTGATTCTGAGCATGGCGATCCTGTCGTCAGTCCCTATCATTCCTCTTTTGGAAGCCAGTCATCAGTGGGCAATTTTGATGACTTTTAGTCATAGTGACAGCGTGGTGGATTAGATGTAATAAATGTATAAGATGTAACATAAGTAGTGGGTAGAACATCTAGTTATAAAGCCACTTGTTGTATATGTGGCATGTATTTTTGGGTAAAAGTTTGTAACCTTGGGAGTGTACTGATGTAAGATAGTAGTATCTTTATAGTAATCCAAATCCTAAGTTTCGGTTATCCTGCTCAACATCTGTGTACCTGTTATAAGTAGATTGAATGGAGCATATGCATTATATTTCAGCTGGATAAATTGTATCTTATCTGAAATTGGAGCAAGATTATGGTTGATAATGGATATCTTATTTATTTCAGATGGTGGGAGCTACTCGAGGAACCCCGGAAGGATTCCGGGCAGGACAACCCGGTAGTTCCCAGCAACCACCGCCGCCACCTCCGAATTTGGCCGAGGTTATGGCCCGGCAGACTGAGCTATTAAATCAACTGTACAAGCTCAGATGGGCCATTTCCAGCAGCAACCGCGAGGCCGAGGTGAACCTCTGTCGGCCAACTATCAGGACTTCCTCAGCACCCAACCTCCTTTATTCCACAAAGCCGAGGAACCTTTAGATGCGGATGCCTGGTTGCGGACTATTGAGTCCAAATTTGCCTTACTGTCAGCTCCATGTTCAGAGGAGAACAAGGTGCTTTTTGCTGCCCAGCAACTCAGAGGCCATGCACGTCTTTGGTGGGATCAGTTCCATGCAATGCAACCCGCCGAACACGTGATTATTTGGGATGAGTTCGGACTGCATTCCGCGCACATCATATACCAGCAGGACTCATTGAGCGGAAGCTCAATGAATTTCTAAGCCTGACCCAAGGTACCCGTACGGTTACACAGTATGCACAGGTTTTCAATCACCTGTGCCAGTATGCGGGATCACATGCGGATACAGATGCCCGCAAATGTGATCGTTTCCGTCGAGGCCTAAACACCAAGCTCAAAGAATGGCTGAATCTAGTGAAGGCCAATGATTTCAATGAGTTGGTCAACATGGCCATAACTCAAGAAGATTGCATTGCCGCCCACCGAGCGGAAAAGAAACGAAAAGCACCCACCGGGCCTACAACTCCACAGTCGCCGCGGTATCGGTTGGTCCCGAGCAATGCCCCTCGAGTTCCATCTCGAGGCAACATATCTGGCAGATGGGTAGCCCGACCTCCCCAACAAGTACCATTCAACCGACCACCCCTGCCACAAAATCAGCAACAACCTCAACAAGGTCTGCGGCCGAGCTTTCCGCCAGCTACTCCAGGAAACAGCAATTATCGCTGTTTCAATTGCGGAAGCCCGTCCCACTTCATCAAGATTGCCCTCAACCTAGGAAATCATTCCAAGGGCAAACATCTAATCCGAATTATAAGGGCAAGGGTAAGAGACAAGTGGTGCAAGTCCGACAAGGAGGGTGAATCTCACTACACTCTCCGAACTCCCTGAAGGGGCACCAATACTGACGGGTACATTTTCTATCAATCATTACCCCGTTACTGTTCTTTTTGATACTGGTGCTACCCATAGCTTTGTCAATACAAAATTGGGGACTAAGATAGGCTTGGAAATTTGTCCTGTTAATGGGATATATATGATAACAACTCCTGGTGGTAGTATCTCTGCAAATCACGTCTGTAGAGGCGTACCAATTCAAATGGGCAACCATTTGATGAGGGCAGATTTATTATTGTTGGATCTAAAAGGAGTGGATGTTCTTTTAGGAATGAATTGGATGACCCAGTACCATATATCCATAGATATCCCTTCCCGTATGGTGGAGATAGGTTCATTAGAGCATGAATCTACTCTTCTTTATCTACCACCATCAAAGTCGTTCAACTCTTACACCTATGCTGTATCTGGGGTTAAGCTAGAAGATATTCCAGTCGTCTGTGAATATCCGGATGTTTTCCCAGATGACTTACCTGGAATGCCCCCAGACAGAGATATTGAGTTCATTATAGAACTTCAACCTGGTACAGCCCCTATTTCCAAAAGATCTTATCGCATGCCTCCTAATGAGTTGGCCGAGTTAAAAATCCAACTCCAAGATCTCTTAGATAAAGGCTTCATTCGTCCAAGTGCATCACCATGGGGTTGTCCGGCCTTATTTGTGAAAAAGAAAGATAATAGCTTAAGGCTGTGTGTTGATTATCGTCCCCTCAATGCGGTGACTATCAAAAATAAGTACCCTCTACCCCGCATTGATATCCTCTTTGACCAATTAGCCGGAGCCAAGGTGTTTTCTAAAATAGATCTTCGTTCCGGCTACCACCAAATTAAAATTCGGCCCAGTGATGTTCCAAAAACAGCTTTCTCCACTCGATATGGTCTATACGAGTATCTTGTCATGTCGTTTGGTCTCACTAATGCCCCAGCCTATTCATGTACCTCATGAATTCAGTTTTCATGCAAGAGCTCGACAAGTTTGTCGTGGTCTTCATTGATGACATCTTGATCTACTCTAAAACTCCAGAAGATCATGCTAAGCATCTCCATGTCATCCTTCAACGATTAAGAAACACCACCTATATGCCAAATTCTCTAAATGTGAGTTTTGGCTAGATACGGTCAAATTTCTGGGCCATACCATCTCTAGTGACGGAATATCTGTCGATCCCAGTAAAGTACAAGAAGTGATGGATTGGAAACCCCCAACCTCCGTCCATCAAATTCGTAGTTTTCTCGGTCTAGCTGGCTATTATCGCCGTTTCATTCCTGACTTTTCCAGAATAGCCAAACCTATGACCGAACTACTAAAGAAAGGTGTGAAATTCTCCTGGGATCAAAAATGCGAAGATGCATTTCATATCCTTAGAAATCATCTTACGACTGCACCAGTCTTAGCTCAACCAGATGTCTCAAAACCTTTTGACATCTATTGTGATGCATCAGGAACTGGACTTGGTTGTGTACTTATGCAAGACAACCGAGTCATTGCATATGCATCACGAGCACTTAGGGTTCATGAACAGAACTACCCTACTCATGATCTGGAACTTGCAGCTGTTATTCATGCCCTAAAGATCTGGAGACACCATCTGATGGGTATGAAATGTCATATCTACACTGATCATAAAAGCCTCAAGTATATCTTTACCCAAGCAGACCTGAATATGAGGCAAAGACGCTGGCTAGAACTAATCAAAGATTATGATTTAGAAGTACACTATCATCCCGGCAAAGCTAACGTTGTGCCGACGCCCTCAGTCGCAAGGCACATTGCTCCTGCTTGTCCGTTGAAGCGTTCAACGAGACTCTCTGTTGGGAAATGAGTAAACTTAATCTAGAGATCGTTTCCCAAGGTGACTTAAACCATATCTCGGTTGAAGCCACACTCAGAGATAATATTGTTCTAGCACAACAGCGTAATGAAGGGGTTAAAATCATCAAACAGAAAATAACCCAAGGTGAAGGAAATATAAGTGCTTCCGAGTAGATCCTGAAGGAGTTTATGGTTCAACGAGCGTATTGTGTACCCAAAAGACATAAACTCCGAAAACAAATAATGGATGAAGCCCATCTATCTAAATTTTCCATACACCCCGGTAGTACGAAAGATGTATCAGGATCTAAAACACAACTTTTGGTGGACTCGTATGAGACGAGAAATCGCCCAAATATGTGTCAGAATGTGATATCTGCCAAAGAGTCAAAGCCAGTCATTTAAAGACTGCTGGTATCTTCAACCGCTACCTATTCCTTCATGGAAATGGGAGGATATCAGCATGGACTTTATCGTTGGCTTACCCAACATTCTCGGAGGCATGATTCTGTTTGGGTAATCGTTGATCGATTAACCAAAACCGCACACTTCCTTCCCGTGCATACTACGTATATTGCTAAGAAGTATGCTGAGATCTATTTGGATCAAATTATTCGACTTCATGGAGTACCTAAAACGATTCATTTCTGATCGTGGAGCACAATTTGTTGCAAGGTTCTGGGAGCAACTTCATGAAGCTCTTGGGACTAAATTAATTCGAAGCTCCGCCTATCATCCTCAAACGGATGGGCAAACTGAGCGAAATAAACCAAATTCTGGAAGATATGCTCAGAGCTTGTGTACTCCAATTTGACAAAAATTGGGATAGATACTTGTCACTAGCAGAATTCTCTTACAACAATAGCTATCAGACAAGTATTAAAATGGCTCCCTTTGAAGCATTAT